>NW_009910859.1:95800-99723 GCF_000696875.1 Nestor notabilis
CCTCCCCCCCCCCCCCCCCCCCCCCCCCCTTTTTGGGGAAGGAGTACATATGAAGTGAATCTTTGTATTTTGGGCTCTGTACTTTGGGCTTCTGTATTTCTTCAAATTCAGACCAGAACTACAACCTCTCCAGCCTCCCTTATTTTCTACAGAATTTTTTCTAAATTATTCAGTTGGGAGACTAGACAAGATGACCTGCTGAGGTCCCTTCCAACCAAAATTATTCTTTCCTTTCAGATGAAATTTTTGTATCCCACTTTCCTACACAGAGCTATTTTATTGCATACTTATGAACTCATGCAAATGCTGAAATTAATGGCAGGGCGGTCAGACTCCCAACAACAGCAGTGTAAACGGCACCAACACTGCAAAAATTTTAACGCTACAGAATAAAAATAAAAACTAATATTTCCATTTAGGAGGAAAAAAAAAAAAAAAGAAAAGCTAATTTGAGAGAACAGTACTCTGAAGAATAAGAACCAACACAAAGAGAAAAGGAAATTAAAGTGATTCCACAGAATTACACAGTTATTAAGAAAACTAACTAGACATATACAACAGCCTGTGGTATATTACCATGAGAGCTACAAGCAAGATAACGGAACTCTTGTACAAAAAGATTTTGAAATACAGATGATAAGCACAACACTTAGAGGTCAAAACTTATACATAATCCTTATTAACTATAAGGCATTATTATGTCTCAAGTCAAGAAATAGAAAAATAGAGAAAATTAGGCTGAACAAAACCTTTTTCTGCAGGAGCACAATGGTTTCAGGAAAGTTGTCATTAAGAAAGGATTTTTCAGAACCAAAACCAAAGATGGATCTGCCTCTTCATCTCTGTAAGTCTTACTATTATCTGGTGATCACAACACTCAGCTGGGCTTTAAGAAACACATGCTGAAACACTATCAGCTTTACTACAGTGGGCTGGATGTTCTTAAGGAGAAGGATAGAGGGTTTTGATCCTGTTACAGACAAAAAAAAACATCTGAAATCTCGTACTTTGAAGGATAGATAAAATGTTTGTTTCCCAGCTCAAAGAGCAAGGTTTACTACACTTGTACAGCAAAGGAGCCTTTACTCAAAACTCTTCCCTGGTGTTAAACAAAAAAGCGCATGCATACATACACAAGAAAAATGCCCACAGAGATATCCAAGTTTCAACAAAACAGAATACAAACAAATTAAAGCAACAAGTCCCTGTGGTCCCATTTGAAAATACTGCACAGGAAACCCCAGTTGTAAGGTGAAACTATTCTGACTAGGAATGGAAATAGAAACTAAATGTTAACAGGAGCTGGAGGAAAACAGTTTAGTTGTATGTTATTTTAAAGTATTTAAGAATTATTAACAAGGCAGAAAGAAGACAACTTCACAATAAAAAACTTGCTTTTCATTAGTGGTTTTTTGTGAAGTTTGTAAATCTCTAGAGAATGAAGTCACATTTTGATTCCTATGTAAGTAATAAGACATCTTCCCCTCCCTTAAAAACACCCAAATGCCTCTGCTATAGTCCAGTGTTTCTTCATTGTTCCTTTCTTCATTCTCCTTTCTTGGCTCCAGGCTATTCTACAATGGATTTGCCAGCAGCTCTAGAATTAGGTAGACTTCCAAGAGACAACCCATTTCAGCAAAAGGAATTATTTTATCCTCTTCATTTATGCCAGGCATCTGAGTAAGATAAATCATGAACTGCAAAAGATGAACCAATACAAAGTTATGACTATGCCTGGAGTTTTGCCAGCAGAAGTAGTACTGTTAAACAAACTTATCCCTAAGAAACATTACCATGCCATTGCAACTTTACACATCCCTCGCTCTGAGCAATAAAACCCAAACATAAGAATGCCAATATCAGATGAAACCACTCAGCCTGCTACATTCTCTCTGACATTCATAGACACAGATAAGCTCTGTGGTTTCTGTTGAGAGAGTGCACATACCCTTCCAGTGAGAGTCACCTCCAGATGTTTTTCATTTGTCCCCTCCTCCAACATCTGCTCTGCTGCCCAGACATGCTTTGCTCTCCCAAATCTTGGGAAAAAAACACCCTCACTCCAAGCCCTGTGAAGGCTTTTACCTTCAGAACAAGCCCTGAAGCACCTTTACTGCAGGAAGGCAGTGACAGCAGTTCAATGCAATGCAATCAATTTAGCCAAGCTCTCCTCAGAAAACTTCACCCAATTAGGTTTTTTTCCTTTACTCACATCACCCACATCACTCACAGTTTTGCATATCTGTCATATTCCCCTTCATGGTCTTTTCCAGGTTCAACAATCCTAGTCTATTGGATTTCTCCTTATAACACAGCTGTTCCGTACCCCCATAACTGCCCTACTTGAGTTCTCCAGTTCTAGCAAAGCTTTTCCAAGAGGGACTCCAGAAAGCACTTTGACAGATTACCAAAGAGAAAGCAAAGAAGAAACTGGTGACCCCTTCTGTAAAGGCATGCAAAGGAAGAAACATCCTTGATTCCCTCTGCTGTCACCTCTCCAATCCCCTCAAAGCCTCAAGTTAAAATTCAGAGAAGGCGCAGGGCAGCATGTCTACTACCTACAAAAGCTGAGAATAAACTAGCAGCACAGCTGCAATGTTCCCCTCCCAAATCCCTCCGGTTAGCATGAGGGAAATAACTTGTATCAAGTAAAGATGGTAAAGTTCATATACAATACAGATAAAGAAAGGATTAAATGAGCAAGTAAAGACCCACCCTGCCTTACATGGACATCTATAGTTTGAATATATCATTTTAGAGATAGCAATTAATTTATTCTGTACTTGCATTTTTAGATAAAACTGGTTGAATAGGCTTAGAATCAATACTAAATTTTCATTTGTATTTGAAAACAGGTTTGTAAGTCTTTCTAACACATAACCTTTAAAGACTGAAAGTCATGCTGTGAATATTTCCTGATGTCCTTAGTTACTTCTCAAACATACATTTACTTAAAACCAGGCATTTTTTAAATGTTATATAGAGTCAGAGACTTATGCAGAGTGAGTTGGAAAACTCATTTTCTAAGAAGCCTAAAGAAGAGTTTATCTGTTTGTATTGAAGCATAATTTACAGGATTTAGGAGCAGGGAAGGAAAGTAATGGGGGGAAATACCTGTGCATGCATCAAAGCTTCACTTAAAGAGTATAAAAGAGACAGGTATCAGTTAGGCTGAAGCAGCATTACACAAAGACTTCATAAGGAAAACTTAACAGTGGAAGAATTTCACTTCTCTCTCACAAGTTTTCTGTAAAACACTTTTTTTTTCCCCAAAAAAATAGAAACCTGCTGCAGTTGCAAGGGACAAAAGAAATTCAGACATGATTTGTACATTGTTATGTTAATCACTTCTACACCTCTTTTCAGCAATCAATCAATGCTGCTAAGATTTACCTGAGCAATAACCATTGTTTTCAACAAGAAAATTACTAGCTTGTGACTGTTTCTCTTATTAAGTACCACTTTAACAATCAAGACTTTGATTCTACAAGTACTCAAATTTTTCACATGCTCATATATTTCCCTGGAAGCCAGTGAGGCTCTTGGCACACAAAGCAGAATGCATTTCACACTTCGCAAAAACTTTGCTAAGAATTTAGGAACCAAATACTAAAACCCACTTCAGTTACCAATAATATGAATCCAACTAAGAAACACATGGTGACCCGTTTATTAAAAGGTACTTAAACTGCTGGCCTCATTTACAAGAACAGTAGGTTTCTGAAATGTATTTTTGTGGTCGAATTCAAGAGATCTAGAGGTCTATCCAAAAAGGGAAAAAAGTAAGACACAGCAGAAGATTAAACAGGGATAACAGAAAAGGTAGGGAATGATGAATTTGAGGACTCCAATATTTAGGCCCTGTCTAGACCTTCCTAAATATAGTAATAAAAATAATAACAAATAAAAAGTAAAATTAATAA
>NW_009910860.1:0-2399 GCF_000696875.1 Nestor notabilis
TCCCCATCCCTCCAGGAGTGGGCGGAGGAAGAAGGAGAGAGTGAGTGAGTGGCTGCGTGGTTCCAAGTTACCGGCTGGGCTAAAATCATGACAATTGATCTTGTTCTCCAGACCATTCACCATCTTTGTTGCCCTCTTCTGGACCCACTCCAGCAGGTGAATGTCTTTCTTGTAGCGAGGGTCCCAGAACTAAACACAGGATTTGAGGTATGATCTCACCAATGCCAAGTACAGGAGGACAATGACTTCCCTGACCTCGCTGGCTGTTTAGGGACTCTAGTGGTAGGACAAGGGGTAATGGGTTTAAACTTAAACAGGGGAACTTTAGGTTAGATATAAGGAAGAAGTTCTTCACAGTGAGGGTGGTGAGGCACTGGAATAGGTTGCCCAAGGAAGTTGTGAATGCTCCAACCCTGGCAGTGTTCAAGGCCAGGTTGGACAGAGCCTTGGGCGACATAGTTTAGTGTGTGGTGTCCCTGCTCATGGCAGGGGGGTTGGAACTAGATGATCTTAAGGTCCTTTCCAACCCTAACTATTCTATGATTCTATGATTCTGACACAGGCCAGGATGCTGTTGGCTGCCTTGGATGGCACAAGCTGGCTCACTTTCAGCAGCTGTCACTCAGCACCCCCAGGTCCTTTTCCACTGAGCAGCTTTCCAGCAACTCTTCCCTAAACCTCTAGTGTTGCATGGGGTTGTTGTGGCCCAAATGCAGGACTTGGCACTTTGCCTTGTTAAACTTGATACCACTGGCCACAGGCAATGAATCTAGTCTGTCCAGACGCCTCTGCAGATCCTTCCTATCCTCCAGCAGATCAACACTCCCACCCAACTTGGTGTCATCCACAAATTTACTGAAGGTGCACTCAATCCCCTTATTCAGATCATCAGTGAAGATATTAAACAACACCAGCCCTAACACCAAGCCCTGAGGGATACCACTAGTGACTGGATGTTTATCATTGTTTAAATTGAATACTTGGAATCCCTTTTTGGTGATGTGTACCCTTTCATTCAATATAGATTAATCTTAATGTAATTTTCAGACAGCTAGAATCTCCTGGTTCTGATATAACTTTGATTTTGGACATTTTTGTATGATCTCATTAAAAATCTAATCAGATTAAATTTGGTTATCAGTATATAGATGATATATATTTGAGTCAGATTGTTTTGTCCCAAAGTAATTTTTGGGACAATATCTTGCACTAAATTGTTACCTGCTGTTAATCATACTTGCAAATCTTACTATCATTTATGATTGGCAATTATTGAAAACCAAAATCCACTTTTAGGTGACTAGCAAACAACTTTCTAACTTAGAGTGTATTTGTGTAGGACAAGCTGTGGTAGTAACCTTCAAATAATGTTTTTGTCTTGAAGTCATTTAAGAGCTTGAATCCTTGATGTAGACCATAAATAGTAGGACTAAATGTTTTCTTGTGATGTGGCCATGAAGGGGTCAGTTCGCACATCTATTCATTTCAAATTGCTTCCACTGACACTAGACCTGTCTGTTCCTCACCACAGAGGGAGATGAAAAGGAATAATGAATGAACTAAAAATAGAGGACTGAATCTATTTGAGGATGACCCGATAGAAAGTCATAGAGAAGAAAGGCAGAGGAAACCATCTGGATATTTTCTGAACAGTAACCTGGCATGACATCTTGCCTCTGTTGAAGACATGGAGTCTTTCTACTCTCCTCACTGTCCTCAGAATTTCTCCTTTCTTTACTCAGGTTTTGAATGCTCTTTACATTATATTTCTCGCCACTGCTGCTAAATTGATCTTTACTCCTTAAATTGCAAATGTAAACAAACATAATTAAAGAGAAGTATGATTTTTCCTAATTAGAAAAGAAACAAGATTTTAAATTCATCAGGATGAAAATATATTCTCCTTTGAAGAGCATAGTAAAAAGCAGTGGTGACAAATCTATAAATGAAATATATAAATGAAATATACTGTTACTGAGATGGAGGCAGTGCGGAAGGGCAAAAACAATCGCGGCAAAGGAGCAGAGAGGCTTGAGTTCAAATACGATGTATTTTTGAAATTATGAATAAATATATATAAATAAATATGAAGCAAAGAAAGAAGCTTAAGAATTTAGAATCTCATTTATCTTTTATGGCATTTTTTAATCCTTCTGAGAGTAAGAAGAAAGGGAAAAATTAATTTTTATTTATGGCATAAAGCATTCCAAAAAGTTAGTGAAAAAAGGACAAGCCTCCTGCATAATGTCAGTTTAGAATACTTAAATATTGGAGAGGCTCTGATTTCCAACAAGAATTATAATGCAGCTCTTTGAGCCTTCATTATGTTCAGATTTCTGGCAAGTATGTGAATAAGATGTGAAATTGAGAGAAAGCACCGGAGGATGAGGGCAGGAAAG
>NW_009910860.1:2430-6093 GCF_000696875.1 Nestor notabilis
TCAGAATGTGTTTGCATTGCTGCCAGAAATTACCTGTTTATCAGTTTGTTTTGTCACTAGTAACATTAAATACTCTCAGGCTCAGTGTATGGTCTGAGTAGTGACTAAACTTAAGATTATTGCTCCAAACCCCAAGAAACTGTTCATGAAATAGCATCTGAGAAGTGTCAGGGGAATTGGTCCAAACATGGCAGCCCAGCAGAGGGGAGGCTGCTATGTTTCCCTACCCTTGGGTTCATGCTGAGCTAAGGTGAAAAATCACCTCTTTCTATGCAGTGCAGCCCAGGATACTGCTGGCCTACAGTGTCATGTGAGCAGGTATAATCTTCTTTCTGTTAAATCTGCAATTAAGCATGCTTGTTATATGTCACATCCTTCAGCAAAAACAAAAGGCCGGAGAACTCATGTGGGGAAGGGGATAAAGATAGAAAAGAAATCTGAACATACTGTCCAGGATACCATTCTGTCTCAAGTCATCTTTTTTAGCATTCCTTTTCAAGCAGCATTATTCTTATAGCTCCATTTTTTCTATATTGTCAAAAAATATTTGATGGCAAATTCATTCATGTATGAATTTGTATGTTATTGAAATCTAGGAATCAAAATGAGAATAATCTAAGAGCATAAAAAGAAAGATCCCTCAAGGTTTAAAAAGTAGCTAAGTGCACAGCTATCATCTTGGACTACAGCGTTCCATCATACTACAAGTCTAAGCACTCATTGAGAAAAATGTCAGAGGAAAGCCTTTATAATTGTTTGGAAGAATAGGACAAGGATTTATAAAGTAATACTTTTAAGTGTGCACATATTTTTGTGGTGACTGCAAGGCTATGAAGCAACTCTAGTGCAACCAAGTTTTTCCTCCAAGCACTAATATTTCTTATGTGGCTTCTACAGAAATAAATTGGGCCCAAAGTGTCAGCTTAAGTGTGTGTGCGACTAACATGGGAAATTTAAGAAATATAAAACCTCTCAAACCATGGAAAAGAAAGCCTGGCTCTCAGGCAAGGCATTTGGTCTTTAATTTTGCCTTGCTGTGCATCTAGAGCAAACACTATCTTTTTTTCTTTGGCTCTGAAGAGTTTTTCACCACCAGCAAGCTGCTACTACTGCTTCTGAACACCTACATAATAATCATAATAATAAAAAAAAGCACAGGATCTGTTCTCCCTTCTTCTAGATAACTCAATTTCTTTGACAGCAGGGAAGTGTAGAATCAGCTCTAGAGTTAGCAAAAGTTTAACTCAGAGCAGAAAGTTGCTATTAACTACTTAACAATTAAAAATGAGAGTAAGCACCCCTTCAGCACCCAAGCCCTTCAGTTTCTAGAAATTGGTCCCACTGGAAGCATGCACTTGATGTTAAAAGATGACCTCTGCTCCATGCTTTGGGGGAATGAAGAATTAAACAAAGCAACTGCTCAGGCAGTGTACTTGGAGAAAAAAATATATTCTGGTCCAAAATGAGTTAACAAGCTTCATTGTGGAGATAAACATTGAAGGATCTGAGCCTGGTCTAAACTAGTGTAATTTTTCCATCTGTCTGCGCTTCAATATTTCTATAATTTATTTCTTAATTTTAATATGAATTGGTTTCCTTCTCATTTATCATTTCTTTAGTTATGATGGTTTTATAGAACTAGGGAGGAAAAAGACTTGAAATCTAGGAAAGTAATTTACACTGGCAGGATTTGAGATGAGATTTTGCCACACTTTCGAAACTGTGGGAAAAAGAATATCAGATAAATATTAATTCATTAGTAATTATATACAAGATCATAATACATGCACACTTTTCAGACAGAGCAGCAAAAATGTGTTTCCAAAAGAAGTGAGAAGACTGACAGCTAGATCTTTAAAAGTATACTGGAAATTCTGGTTGTAAATATACTTTCAGAAACAATGCTGAATTAGCAGATTCATTAGGGGCTTTTTCATCTTAATTTCACTGAGACTTTAATTTCTTGTGGACTATTCATGAACTGCATGTGCACAAGGAAGTAAAGGGCTGTGAGGTATAATGCATTTAAATTCATGCATCCTGCCACCATGAGTGAAGAAGGTGTGTTGTAAATTAAATCATGTGGTGGCCAAGTTCAGTAAAGCACTCTGGACGTCCTTCAGTTTGTGCAGATATTAAAGCTGATGTTTCATAACAATGGGATTATCAAAATGGATATCAAGGTTATGCAAATACGTAACTATCCTGGTTTTCCCCAAATTCTCTTTACAAGAGACTATAGAATCTTAAACTATTGGAAATCATAACTGTATATGGTTCCCTGCCTTCAGAAATTCTTACTCAGGTATCCTCAGACAAATCTCTGACATTGGAAAGAGTTTTCCTGGGTAAAGACTGTGTCAAGCACTGTAAGGAAGCAAACTTTTGTGTTCTGTATTATCACTAAAAAGCCTAACATTAACCCCCACTAAGAGGAGTTAGCTTGCCAGTATACTGTGTTAAAACGAAAAGAATAAAAAAAAGTACCCTTACTAAATCCAGACTTCTAAAAATGTAGTACAATAAAGAAAAGATGAATACTAATAGTATCCACATATAGTAAAAAAGAAAAGTATCCTTGCCTAATATTAAAAACAAACTTACCTTGAACAAAGGAGCCATGATGCAGTGCAATTAATATAATGTTGTCCTTATTAATTACTACTAAAGACTGTGCATCTTCTTTTCAATCACAAATACAGTCTCCGTATCAGTAAAACTGGAATATATTGGTTATTTTTCTTGTGGATAAATTGCTGGTAAACATTGGTAACATAGCAGCCATATTTTTAGATTTCTGCTAACTTAATAAATGTGGGAAATTTTTTAGTTAGATAAATTTTAAAACACGGGACAAATAAAAGTACAAGTGACATCCCCTTCAGTAGCCAGGGCTTTGCTTTTTTTTTTTTTTTAATTTTTATTTTATCTGTCCCTATGATACAACAAAGAGGGAATGGCAGGTCAGTGCACTCTTTAATCAGCACACAGGTTTTAAACAAGCTGAGACAGAACAGTCTGACTGCTGGCATCACTGCTTGGCTTAGCAATTACACAGTTGTAATTCTCAGGATGATACTGGTGTGCTTTGGCAGAGCTGTGCAGCACTGAGACCTGCAGACCTTGCAGAGGACATGACCTTGCTATGGATCACCTCATTGTTCATTGTAGGAGCTAATGTATACAAGCAGAGGGGATAGCTTATGTGTTAGATGTGTAATTGTTCAGCTGAATGATGGTGGTATTATGTGACAATTACTCTATGATGTGTATGGTTAAAATAAGGAACAACATAACAAATGGGCACATATAGAGCATAGCGAGAAGAAAAGCTTTTTTAGTTACAATCAGAAGCAGCGTTTATTTTACTGGTTAGATCTGCAATATAAAGCAGGGAATATTATCCATGTTTTAAAGGTTGAATGTGTTGAGATGAAAGCCTGTGGTAGACCATTTTGGATGGATAGCACAGAATTTGTAAGAATTGATTGTCTCTTTTCTCCATTCTTCATCTGGCAACTAACTCAGTAACTACTAAATCAAAGAGAAGAAGAGACCATTCAATCACAGAAAAAAAATTAAAAAAGTGATATTAAGAAGTGTATATGGAGACATAGAGTTGTGGTCAATGCTTCAATGTCCACTTGGAGGCCAGCAACGAGT
>NW_009910861.1:0-9237 GCF_000696875.1 Nestor notabilis
CCCTAACTATTCTATGATTCTATGACTTTCAGGTATGACCCAATGTTGCCAAAGTAAATCTAAGTCACGTCTGAAGTGTGATCCAAGAGACTGGTCACAGTGCTTTGGGTCAACGTTCAAGATACAGAGCCCAACTTTAGAAACTCTAAAATGTACCTACGAATACAAAATCTGGAAGTATGGCTTATCTACTGTAAATCAAAATGCAGTTTACAATTATGTCCATGGCTGAAGACAAAATGGTACCGTATTATTTTTTTTATGCTTGGATAGAACAAATTCTTTGTTGTTTTTTCCAGCACTACATTTTACAGTATCCTTTATGATGATTCTAAAAGAAAACTAGAACATGTTAACATGCTTGCTGGGGGAGGGTTAGGGATTAATCAAGGTAGCATGGGATATGGAGAACAGGCATCTTCACATGAGGAATGTCAGATTAATAGATGATGGGTTCATTTCCTTTGTCTGAAAGAGTATTGTTTGCTTAGAGAATCATGAGCGGTGGAAAGAGGCTAGGATGACTGGTAATACTCACTTACGTAAACTCCCAGAGTGAGAAGCAGTTTCAGCTGTATTTGGATGAAAGGGAAAACAAAGGTGAATTAGAAAGTGGTAATAATCTAGATAATAATATAGATTAATAATCTAGCACTCTAGAAGGCAGAGTTATTTGAGGTAATACTTAACACAGAGATCAGCACAAGAATAAGGATAATTATGTCTTTGCAAGTCCAGGCTTCCACAAATGTGAACTCATTAAATCTGTAGATATTGGTTATAAGCCTCTAAATAGGGGGATTGAAGTGTTTTGCAGTATCAAACATAACACTGGTTTTGAGTGGGTGATAATTCCACTTTTCTTCATTTAAAATTCATTTTGTGTCCATATATAGACGTAGATAGGTAGATGTTTGTTGGATACATGGTAGAAGAAAGCAACTACAGCTCTCTAATTCAGAATGTGCATTCTGAAGTAGACAAAACTTATTTTTTCTTACATCTTTCTACTTAAATCAGTCCTTTCAACTGCCTTTACTTGAAAATGGCCATGAAATTGCTTTCCCTCCTACTCCCATGAAAATCTGGGATAAATTACAACCTCACCATCCTCCTTGTTTTGACAAAAATGGAAAAAGTTTCATATATATTTTGATCTTACTAAAGACCATTATCTCTTTTTACCAGTCTTTGTCTGATAAGTTTAGACTTGCAGTGCTTGTCAACTGCTTGTGAGAAGCCATGAATGTTCTGTCTTTAATCTTTACAACTAAAGTATTTCTAATTTCCTAATTCCTCTTCTCTTTTTGTTGCATCTCAGGTATGACAGTTCCACACATATATTGAGGTCTGTTTTCAAGTTCTTTAACCAGGCCTTTCAAAGCTTCTTTTGGAAACAAAAGACCCCTTTTGGAATCTGGGAAAAGAATTTGCTCCAAGTCTCTCACCATCAAGTGCGTTGTATCCAGATATTGCTGGATCTGTTCTTTTACTTCATTTTATACTGGCAGCAATAAGATTTTGTAGTGGCTGATACTGCACATGAAGCAGGTTCTTGCTATTTTCAGCGTAAAAGATGGGCATACTCTATATGCAGGTGGCTTCATGGCAGTATGTGATATAATAAAGTTTATGAAGCCTGTGTGGAATACTGACACTATTGGAAGAAGACCCTTGTGTAGGAGCTTTCTCACACTGTTGAAGTAATTCAAGAATAGTCAAAAGCTTGTGTTAGTCTGGGCTGTTAACTGCAGATTGAAAAATCTACGTATAGTGGACGTTGCTCTATAAGGCTGTTGTTTCGATCCTTCCTTGCCTTGATCTGAGTAATTTATGCACATGGCAAATGGACTTACACACACACACGCCACTGACCTTCTGTCTGAAAACCAAATCAGAGAAGTCAAGACTATGAAGTTCTCAGAAAACACAGGACTGCGTAGAGGATAAACATGCTAGCTGGTATTAAAACCTTTTGCTTAAGCATGTGATAGGCCATGATTTTTTGTTTGAAAATAAGCATGTGGGAGGGGAACATGGTCTTTTGCATGATCTGGTCTCCCGTTTGGATTCTGGAGAATAGGTAACAAGAGAATCCGTGTGGGATTCCTTCTCACCTTGGGCACCTGGACACATCAAGCAGTAATCCAGAGCTTAGTCACTTGCTTCTTTCCTCTTGACCAATTTTATAAGAAAACAGGTAAGCTACACAATTTCCTGTTTTCAGATCCTATGGGAATCCATCTTTCTTTTTCCTTCCTTTTGTCCGTGTGCATGTGCATAGGTGAATGCACACGCACATCTGCATCTCTGTGTGCTGGACGGTACCCGTGACACTCAGTTGTAAAGAATGCATGACAGCCATGACCATAGGGTTGTGATATGGCTATGTTGTGTGAAATGGGGATAGGAAGGGAGGGTGGGAGACCAACGGTACACATTGAATGTACAGTCATTCCCTCCTTTCCTTGTCTGAAAGGTTTCCAAATCTCATATATTCACAGGCAGACCCTAGCCAAAGCCTGCAGCTGTCATGCATTTTCAACAGATTCCACAGGGCCTAGATGAGGTTTGAAGACATTCCTTTGCTCTTACACATTAGCTAAAAGGAATTACCGTAACATCTGATATTGTGGAAGTGGGAAATTTGCCATCCTGACCTTGCCCAAAGCATTCCGGAACTGGGGGTCTGAGGATTTATTATCTCAGATGGCTTCCAAAGGTTGTTGAGGGCCCATCTAGCAGTGCTCCAGCACAGCTCAGACAACCAGTGTGCTATTCATTTGGAGGGACTGTGCTGGGCTGTTGTTTTGGTTTTGTTTTGGTTTTTTTTGGTAAGGCTGAAATAATGGGCAGACACATGTTACTGCTGCTCTCTGGGTCTTTGTCATAGGAAAAGCATGTTCCATTGGAGCAATTCCCAGCTGTCAGTAATGTGCTGAAACACCACAGCCAATCATCAGAGAACAGGCCAAATAAACAGGATGTTCACAATGTGTATGATTGCATGAGTGTGTAACAAACTTTCTGCGCATTTCACAGTCTCCTAATGAGATTGACATGCATTGCTTAATCTGCATCTGTCTGTTTGGGGAAGAAACACATAAACACCATGGAGACCATGTGCAAGAAAGCTCAGTTTCTTGGCTGTGTGGCTGTTGATATGATAGGACAAATCTGGTACTGAGCTGGAAACGAGCAGTGTTTGAGAGCTATTCATTTAGCTGCTGGGAAGTGCCCTATAGTGAGCCAAGCACAGTTTTGTGAGTGTTCATGTAATCAAAGTGGTTATTATAGCAACAGATGACAAAAGTGCCTGAGGATGATGCACAGAGCTATTTTTTAAGGGAATATCTGAGGCGCCATTTGTTTTCTCTTTGTTTTCATTTCAGAATTTATTTTCATTGCTGTATGTATTTAAAAAAAAATCCATGCACAGAGCAAACCAACAAAGAAAAGAATGTTTAGCAAAATCTGTAATTACATAATGGAATAGCAAAAGCCATTGTGTCTTCAATTTGAAATCAGGACAGTATAATTGGAATAGCAAATATAAAAAGGAAGTCAATGTCCTCATCCTCCAAAGCATGCATTTTTCCCAGCAATGTTCTTATCCCCAAAAGCATGCATTTTTTGAGCAGAGTGAATGTTAATGCACGTTAACTATCTAGCTGCATGATCATCAAGGTGCAAGACACAATTTATCCCACAGTTGGACAATGACAACTTCTTCCTTAATCCCTCTTCTCCCTGCTGCTAGGCCTTTTCATTGCTTATAACGTCCTAAAACATATATGCATTTTCTTCTTGTGAGATTTTTAGTAGTAACATCTGATGCCTATTACTTATGAGTAAAAGCAGATCTTAATTTAAAAAGAAAAAAGGAAAAAGAAAAAAGGCAAAGCAAAGATGAAATATTAATCTGACAATTTGTGTTATAGTAGTGTCCTCAGATTAGTCAGAGGCTCTTCTAGGTTCTGTGAAAGTGTATCTGAAAAAGCTCTCATCTGTCCTATCACAGTGCTCAGAACTGTTGTTAGCTATTCAGTCATATGGGAGGATCTGGAAGGTGCAGTTGTTATGGACACATCCACCACAACTTCACAGAGGCTGCTTCAGGAGAAAGCTAGTGCCTCTGCAGTGAGCTGCTGCAGAAGACATTCCAAATGTTATCAGTGTTGGAAGATGATAGCGATGAATTTATTTGCTGTAACTGGATAGACACAACATAATAATAAAAATATGCAGAGAATGTCATGACTGACTATATGTAGTAAAGCTTTTAAAAACTGGCCACCTTGCATTATCTGAGACTGAGGAAAGTGCTCAAGAAATTAAAATTGCACTCTACAGGATACAGCATTCTAGACCTGGTATTCCCCACTATTATCCTTCAATTCATCTTGACATTTAGGACATACAGAAACTTAGCCCCATTTCTCTCAGAAAGTGTGCATAAAAATGGGCAGGTGATATTGCAAAACACTATAAGGCTAGTTTCAGACTATCTCTTTAGCAATTCTAGTGTGCAGGAATACTGCTTCCCAGCAATGCTTGTGAGTAAGAACTCCTTTACTAAAAAGAAAAGTCATACAGTGTCAAACAAATAGAGTGGGAAAGGAGTGAGTTATTGGCAGTTCTAGCCCAAGCCTCTAGGAACTTGTAGGAAAAGGTGACTTCTGCACAGATTCTTAAATTATGACTATTCTGGAAATGTAAGTGCTGTAGCAAAAATTCAGGCAATGTGAATCAACAGGCAATATGAGAGAGAAGAGAAAAAAATTCCATGACGTATCAAGATGCCAAAATTGCAAGTAAGCATAAAGTCAGAAATAATTCCCAGTTTGTGGGGTTGGAAGGGAGTTTAGGAAGAGGTGGGTTGCCAGCTCTGAGTATGTTAGAAATAGATCTGACATAGCTTATTTGAAGAAGCCATTTTGTCTCAGTGGCTATCATTTCCCAACATAATCCCTAGCCTTTGTGTGTTCTACAGAGATGAAATGTATTGGAATTCTTTGTTGTTGCTGACTGGTTCATAAAATGTGGGGAATGGAGGGAGATAGTAATATTTCAGGACAGGTCTTGCCTGGTGGGGCATCTCGAGCTTGGAAATGGAAACTGAACAAACTGCATGGCAGTTAGCATGAATGCCTAGCCGCCGGTCCTTTAACATGCCCAAAGCTGTTCTTTTTTAACAGCCTTTTTGGTTTTACTTCTTAATTTTATAACTTAGTCTCATCTGTCATGTTTAGAGTGCGCTCCTAGATCACAAACCCTAAGAATTTTAAGAATTTCTCTTCCCTGTTCCATTACATCCAATTCTGTTTGATTTTTCCAGATGGATTGTTATCACTGCTGTTGAATGAACATAACCAGTGCTGTATTATATCTTCAGGCAGGGTAGAGCCAAAATGTGGCAGCAGATACTGAACATCATCTTTTAACAAGGTGAAAAAAGCGTAACAGTTCTCTACCCTGGGAAATCAACCATATAAGATAAAACCCACTCCATGTTCAGCACACACATGGGCATATTCATGATCTTGCTTCCTTTTTTTGCTGGCAGCTTCTCCCCCCTACAGTGTTCTTGCTACAGAATATTAAACAACTTTCCTTATCAGCCTTTAAATGCTTACTGTCTAATTTCCTGAGAGAGGGCCATCACTGGTATCACAGAGCTGTTCAGCTGTCCTGAAAAGTGTAATATTTAGAAACTGTGGCTCAACATACCCTTAAGTTGTATAATACTAACTAATGTAGCATGCAGGGTTTTGTTTTCCTAACTTGATTAAATTGCGAGATACTAAATGGATGGATGTTGGTACAGGCATAAATAAATCAGAGTAAGTCTACTGCAGTGCTCTAAGTTTATATGCAGATTATAAAATTAAACTAGTATAGTGTTACCACCCTGATTTATCTAATTTGTTTTGAGCCAGGTCATTCTAGATCTCTTGCAAAGCCACTGTCATGAGAATTAAATGTTTCCACTAAGTTAAGCTACTTCAATACTGACATTCTTCCCTAGAACCAAAGAGCATGGCTATGATTTCCATAGAAAAACACTTCTTTCAGCAGGTATTTTTCTTGTTTTGTTTATTGCCATTACTGCAAACTAAATCAATCTCCGTTTGTTCTCTTTAGCTTCTGAAGCTGTATTTGGTTTTACTTCCCAAGAGATTGCTCAACAAAGCCAACGCATTATGGAATCAATGGGGAACAGGAAGAAGACAAGCAGGAAACTGTAAGTGTCCAGTACAAATGTATTTCTATGACTTTATAATAGCTTGAGCAGATGTGATACTGTATCTTCATCTAGATGTTTATGGTTATAAATATTTTAAGGCATTTCCTGTCCAGAGTTGCCGCTGCTATAGCTGTTTATTTCATGTGCCCTCAAAATGAGTAGTGATTCTCATCCACGTAATAAACAACGTTTCTCTTTAAAAATTAAGTGTATTTTTGTAAAAGAGCCTTCTTAGACCTTCTGTTTGACTGTGTAACCATGTGTATTTGGGTAGTTACCCATGATTAATTTTTGGAAGGGAATGCATTCATTTGCCTTAGTTCTAGACCTAAATAAAAATGATGACTTTATGAGATATGAAAATTGTAAGTTATTTATTTCCTGATTCACAGCTTATTAAGTGGAATGGAGATAAGTCTGGTTATTTGGTAGAGAGCTGGGAAGAAGAGGATTCTTGTAGAGAAAAATACAAATTACCTCTGACTGTCATTGCCAGTCAGGTCCCTCTACACTTGTTCAGCATCTCCTCTGTACAAGCTGAAGGTCAAAGTTTTACCATCAGCTGGTAAAGCTTTGGGAAAAAGATTGAGGAATGGCCTCTGCAGCATATGTTTTTCTGAAAGGATAACTTGGACACATCTAATCAATTCTTTGTCACTTCAGGAGCCTCAGGAAATGGTGATGTATTGATGTCTACTTGATTTAAGGCTCATGGTGCATTGTTTGGCCTCCAGAGAGCTCAGTAAGGATTCTGAAGTGAAATTCAATGACATGAAGTCACGCTAGATGATCTAATGGTAGAAATCATCAATAGATGAACTAATGGTACTTTCCAGGTTTAAGAAGCTATGAGTTTGCCAGGCAGGGTTATAACTGAACACTGTCATAATCATCATCATTACTAGCAATTTTTATATACGTGTGGGATACTATGTTCTTTATTTTTATTTTATTAATGATTCTGTACAGCACTTTCCTGACTTCATGCATCTTTTCTCAAATACATCTAGTAAGGTCCTGTAAAATAACATAAATGTAACAGGGGGTTAAGATAACAAAACAAAACTGGTTTTGGTGGGTTTTTTTTAATTTTATTTTAATATAGGCAAGTAACCTCAATTAATTGTTAAGCAACATGGAAGAGGTAAGTTTTAAGAGGGCATTAATTATTAGTATTGGAAGAACCGTGCAGGAGTTTGTTCTATCAGAGAAGATGCTTGCGAAACAGATAATAGAGGTGACTTGTGAATGACTGACAGACCAGTAGACAAGATTGAGCACTAGCAAATGTGGACGGTAACACAAAGCTTGACAAAGAGAGATAAAGTCAAGGAATGGTAACATAGAACTTGGAAAGTGATGATAAGCAACTTTAAGTTTCAATCTATGATTAGAAAGGGCTCTGAAAATGGAGATTGATGTGGTCAAACTGATGAGTCAAAATCACAGACTTTGGCTGGCTATCTCCTTATTCCTGCTCTCTATTTTGTTTTTAGAAATTAGTCCTGGATGCAGGTGAGAATTTTCTCATACATGTGTATCTGCAGTTTATGTCTGTGTGTGAAGACTTGAGCCAGGCCAGTTTTGGTGAAATTTCAGTTAGTAGTATTTAATGAAGCCTTCACTTAAGAAAAGCTTTAAATAAAATAAATTCACCCTGCTAATGCAGAGACTAGAAGAAAGAATCAAAGACTAAAGAATGAGAAAATGTTCAGGTTTGAAATGTCTTTGCAATGCTGAGGGCCTTTTGGAAGGTCATATGATGTAGCCTTACAATCTGAAGATGTTCTGTTAGCATTAATTTTTATCTTTTAGTTGTGTTTTGTATCTAATTGTTTAATAAAGTGAATGTACTTAATAAAGTGAATCGAGATCCTCAAGCAAAAGCTATTACTTAAAATGCCAGTGATCTTCTGTACTTATTTTATTTAGGGAGTTAACAAACTCTATGAACAGAGGGGCCAGACAAACCACTGTAAAATTTCTATTCCATTACTTTGGAAAATCCTCCCCTTCGCCCTTCTTCTCTTAACCACAACCACACATATATCTGCTATTTTGAGGAATGCCAACATTGTTCTCAGTTGTATTTTCCTTGCAATTTTAGTGGTTATAAATGGAATTCTTCATCCCCTGCTCTGGTTCATATTTTTTAACCTAAATCGAATTCATATGTCAATCTCCAATTGACTAATGCATGCCATATAAACTTTAGCAACAAAATTGTGAGCCATATACTGAGAATGATGTAATACTTGATAAAATATCAAATATTTACCAAGCTAAAGCCAGTGGAAATGGCTATCAATGACAGCAGCAGATTTGTGAAAGGCAGGAAACATCAGCTAACTTAGTTTATTTTGACAAGAAAATAACTTTTTCAGTCTAAAAAGAATAGTTCTTTAGTGATGGAAATATACAAAGTATGATGTTTGTGGACAATATGTTGTTAGTTAATGACAAACAGGTCTAAACCCACCAGTAGTCATAAGCTGCTATAGCTCCACTGACATTCATATAGCTCTTCTGATTTTCATCAGTTAAACATCTGTCCCCAGATCTAACAATAAGCAATACTGGCAGTGTGAGCCAACTGATTTTTTTTGAAGTCCATGCAGACCTGCAGAGTCTCCTTTAACATGTCTCTGACTATTTTGACATCCACTCCTCTGGTATTCCGAAACCAAGCAGAACCCATATGAAATGCATCTGCTGAACTTTTTCCTTACTTATGAGCTCAATGAGGTTGCCTCGCTCTTTCATATATCTCTACCAGCTCCTCGTCTGGTACTGCATCAGGTGTAAACAGTTTGCCACCACTTCCACAGCCTTTCTGTCTGAGAACAGCTTGTCCTCCTTAGCTGTCCTCCCACAACAAACTTCCTGCTGCCAGTCCTCCCCATCTGCTCCTCCAATATTCCCAAATCCATCTGCTTCTCATATTATCATATCTGTTTAGGTTTTTTTTTCCTTTTTTCCACACTGTCCCT
>NW_009910861.1:9268-38741 GCF_000696875.1 Nestor notabilis
TTGCCTGAGTTAGTTTGTTAGAACTCTTGCTTTTTATGTATGTGCTCAAGCCTTTTTAAGGTTCCTGTTTCATTTGTGACTTGCACTTTAAAATAGCCCTTTTTGTTATCCCATTTTGTCCATCTCCTCTGAAATACTTAGACCTGTAAGGCAGGAATAATACCTTCCTCAATGTCTAGAAAACATCTAGACATGCTTATCGTCTGATGACGATAAACAAAAAATCTTTATGGTGGTAGGGAGAAAAGTCTGGAAATATCCTCGTAAATACACGATGAGATGGTAGTAGAATTGTCTTAAGAATTTTTTAATTAAAATCTCATATCTTCAGTTCTTATTTACTACTTGAAGGCTCAATCTTATGTGAAGCTTCTCCCCTTCACTTGTGGGAGATGGTGTTTGGATATTCCTATGGTACTAACCCTTTGAGAAGTACATCCTGCAGGTCCTTCTTGGAAGTGGTGTAAGCTGTAGTGGGAACTAGCACAGCCATTTGCCCAACTAAGAAATTCCCTTTACAGAAGAGAAGACGGGAACAGTAAAAAGGGATCTTGAGAAGGAAAGGAGGACACGGCTTAATCAGAGAAGAATGCTGATAAACAATAAACTCATTTACAAGCCTCACCCCACCCCCACCCTTTTTTTTTTTCCAAATTGATATTTTGCTCTAGTGGGTTTAGTGCCTGTCCGGTGAGTTAAGGAAAAGTTGACTCTAAACATCACAGAGAATTAAGTTCTGGCATAGTGATATGGGGTACGGGGCACAAATATTGCTGAGAGGAAGGGAAACTGTGGAGACATCCAAAGTCTCTGAGGAATAGCACAGAAGGAGCTTTTCACCAGCCAGTCATGAGAACAGGGCCATCAATGGCAATTTGTTTACCTCTCAGTGATGCAGAGCTGAGCCAGCCTTCTGAGATTCATACCTGGTGTTTAAGTCTTTTGCATATTTCCCTTGACTCTAACTAGCCTGGAAAACATTTTGTTTAACTCACAGGCTTAACACAAGAAGGGCCATGAGATTATCTGCCATTAACATCTGCTAGTTAATTCTCTATTAAACCTTATTATTTATGTTTGATACAAGTGTACCTACTGGAAAAGTGTCAATTTCAATTTGAGGATATGTAGAGATGAAGAACCTATTACTCATTTTGATTTTTCATCCAGGAGTAAATCATTAGCTTAAAATACTTTATTTCAATTTAAATATGTCCGGTCTCATTTTCTATACACTGGATCTTGAAATACAGTTCTTTGCTAAATTTAAGAATTGTTTAGTGTCTGTATCTTCTCTTCATGAAGGTATTTACACACTATGATCCTTCTCAGGTATTCTTAGTTAAAATGAACAAAATGAGATCTTTAAGTGTATCTCATGTCCATGTAAGAAATCATCTCAAGCCTTCGTTTTTACGTCTTTCCCCCTCCCCCTTAGTCATTCCTGGTTTCCAATCTTCTTTTTAGAAAGTGAACATCAAAACTGTGAGCAAATCTTCCTTAGTGGTTTAATCAGCTCTAGACTGAAGGTTAAAACACACTTCTACTCAATACCCCTGTGTTTATATATCTTAGGTTTCTTTATTTACACTTGCCAAAGATCAGGCTAAATTTAAATTACCTATATACTCCGACACCTAAATCCCTTTCTATTGCTGCTTTTAAAGACTGTATAAGTCTGTAGTGACCTCTATGTGTATCTCTGTGCAAGCCCCATGATACAGGTCAGTGGGGATTAATATTTATAGATCACCCATGAAAATGCTGAATTGCATTGGACCTAATTCCAATTTGACAGGGTCCCCATTAGGAAACTTCCAGTCAGTGCCTATTCCTCATTGATAAAATATTTTAAGATAGATCTTAACCCATTGATATGCATCTCATTGATATTGGATAGCGCTAAACAAATCAGAAGTCTCACAGAAGTCTAAGATTAATGCATCTGTGCAGTTGCTTCCATTAATGAAATATATAATCTCCTCAGAAGATTGAATTGGACAGGATATGTTTGACAAGATCTACTTTGCACAAAAACCTGCTGACTGGCAGTAATTATATTCCTATCCTTGAGTTCTTTATCAGTTTAGTCCCTTATTGGTTTTCCGTTATTTTGCCTAACCAGCCTGTAATTACCTGGGTCATGCAGCTTGCCCTTTGTGGGTATCCGCAGATCACTAGCATTCTCCAGTCTTATTGAATTTCCCCATTATTAAAAGATTATTAAAAATTAACTTCATCAGGCCAGATATATAATCAGCGAGCTCTTCTAGGAACCTGGGCCTCTTGCCTTGGGTCAATTGGTTTTGAAATGTTTACAGCTAACTGATACCACTTAGCATCTTCCTTGACCATGAACATCTAGTAATATGTGGGGTTTTGGGGTTTTGTTTGTTTGTTTGGGGGGGGGGGTTTGGATTTTTTGTGTGGAGGGTGTTGTTTGTTTGGGTTTTTTTCTTTATTGTTTGGTTTAAGCTTTCTTCGATGGTTTTCTGCGCTGAGCAGCACCCAATTTTTGTGGATCACAGTCTGCTATTTTCCCATGAGTTATGTACTATAATTGTTCTCCTCCCTTGCTGTTTTAATTTTTACCCAGCTGGTGTTTTAATCAAGTTATTGTATGTCTTTGGATACAGTTTTGTGGACTTTCGCCATATGATAAACTTTATCCTAAATAGCTCAATACATTTATTTTTAGCTTGTAATTTTACTTCCCAACCAGTTTTAGCTTGTTTGTTTCATTTTTTGGTTTGTTTTTTTCTGTAGGAAGTAAGGCATGTTGAAGCAATGGTGTATGTATGTCTGAATAACCAAGCATGTCACTCTAACCACTCCTGCTGGCCATGCAGTACGCTTTAGTCATGTAGGCTGGACCTTGTGTTGATTAGCTCAGCTTGCCACAGGTGATTCTGGAAGTAGGTATGTACTGAAGTATCTTGAGCTGATTTCTTCTGATCTACTGCATGCTTCTCAGAATGCTTGTTTCTGGAAGTAAACTATTTTTCTCGTCACATTGTTACATGGTATGAAGTAACATGCCGGAAACCAAAGACCTGCTACCAATTTATAATGATAATGTCAAGGGGTTTTTTTCCATTTAAAACTTGTTCAGACCATTGAAGTTATAATAGTTCTTGTTGAAAAGAAAATATTTTTAAAAAGCAATTTAAGTCACTGTTAGGCTGGGGCTGGTGTGTGGGAGACAATGGAAACTATAGGATTATTGCCAAAGAGAAGTAACTGCTTGGCTGGAGAAGAAAGAGTTAAAGAAGGAACACAGTACAATCAAGCAGAGCAACCCAGGTGGCTGAGGAGGAGAGAGCATAAAGATAAGAGACTGGCTATTCTGGGACTGGTTGTGAGAAATTGAGCAGTGTTAAAAAACAAACTATAAGTCAGGAACTAAACATGATAGGCTACAAATAGAATGGTATAAAAGCTAGAGCAATAGGTTAAAAATAACTGTTGTTAGAATGGTATAAAAAGTTAGAGCAGTAGGCAATAAAGCGATTCACTGCATGAAGATGCTCTGGGTCCGTGCCTACATCCCCTCACTGGTGGAAGTGGGGATCTTGGCTTAAGGGTATAATAAGAGGATCAAAAAATTTTCAAAAAGTGAGCCTTAAAATGGTAATATTGTAACATTTCTCATGACTTTTCGACAGTGCTATGTGCAGTAGCCCATGCTCCATATCTAGATTATTTTAATGGTGGTGTTTTCAGAGATGAATGCCTATATTGACATCAAGTGAGTTTTTGTGATAATAACTCATTCGTAGTGCTACTGCCCATGCGTATGTGGGTGACAGTAAATCCTTATGTCTTCACCTGCCTGCAGCATTAATAGGAGATACAAGCAAATGATTGTCTGTAATAAAAATAAATAACCCATTAGATAGCTTCCAGAGGATGTGCAGCTCTTTCAGTTACTGGCTTTCGTTAATGAAATGAAATTGATAAAGGAAAGCCCAGAAAAGATTTACTGTTACATAAATCTTAGGTATATTTTGTACATCCTCGGAACAACAAATCTTTAGACTTAAGCTTTGAATAGATTTACGGGAGTCAAAGGTCATAGTTCCTGAAAACAGAGGAAACTATGCATAGAGATTGTGTTTATTTTCAGTCTCTTAAAAAAATCAAATGAAACCATTCAGTGCATAAAGTAGAAGCACTTTGTTATGAGTAGCAGAACCAAGGACTGAGGATATTTTCATCTCCCTGGTTACCATGTGTAACAAAACCAGATGTAGAAAAACTTGTGGCTTTTTCATCATTACTTGCCTTAACAGATTTTTTAATATATATATATTGCAGTTTGTTCAAATAAATACAGTGGTTCTCTGGGAATATCTGCCTGTAGAGCCTGTACCAGAAAACCCCACCGTATATTGGCAGAGGAGGCAGTATGGCTGGTGTCTGATGATAGGTCTGTACCACCTTCCTGAATGAGTGGTAGCTTTAATTACATGGTTTTACTGCAGGATAGGTGAAGATAAATTTGCAGGATAGATGAAAACCCAGCACTGAGACATTTTTCCACAGATTGAATGCCAACGATTTAAGTGTAAATAACCCTTTTAAAAATTACAAACAGTTTTAAATGAAGGATATTTTCCTGAATTGTTGAAAACAAAATGTCATCATTATTTAAAGCTGAAGCACAGAATGATTCAAATCCCCTTTCTGACTAGACTGGGCATAGCACTAGCCTCCTTTGGACAGGGTGCACAGTGGAGGCTGGGTCATTGTTACTTGCCTGGTGGTGTCAGGATTTTTCTGTGCAGGACTATCATGGATCATATTTATCCATTTCATCTATTTTAATCTAAATATTGATCTCTACACTAAGTGCCATTTGTCTGGGCTTCCCTAGCTTTATTTTTCAGTGTAACTACTCTGTGGTTCTGCATTTACTACAGAGAAAAAAATTTAGTGCCTCTTATAGACTTGCCCTTCATAATGCTTTTAAATCATTCCCTTCTTGCTCAGAACAGTGGTTCTGCCTCAGAACAGTGGTTGTATATGCCACTAACCTGCCATAGGATTGTTTGTGGACTTCCTTCTCAGCTTCCCCAGAAGACTTTGAACAGTCTGACTCTTTTTATCTGAGTGACTGAGAAACTGGGCCATTTGGCTTAGAGTTTGATGTCAATTACTGTATCTGTGGTTCATCAACTTGTAAGGTAATGGATTCCTCCCACCAAACAATTGCCTTTGGGAGCATATGGGTGCATAACCTTAGGTACTAATGTATTTATTTATTTGTGGGGCTCTTATCAGAATAAGAGTTAGGTGCTTATTTACAGAGTAAGGCTAAATTGCTTTGAATCAATAGCTTTGGAGTTGCTGCAACTGCTCAGCTCTGTTCTGAATACACTTGTAAGTGGAAGTATCCAGGTCCTCTGAATGCACTTGGTGTCATGGACATAAAGGAGGCTGAAACACCTGGAGATTGCAACAGGCAGAGGAGAAATCACACGGAAGGAGCACAAATAAAAAGGAAAGGAAGAATGGTCACAGCGTTCATAATTTGTATCCTCGTAATGGCAGTCATACATAGATCTTTCAGGTATTAAATTGGGGATCACTGAAAGTGCAGTGGTTTACAGGTATGCCTGAAAACCAAGCCTTCTGAAAAGGCTTATGCTCAGCAATTCTGCTGCTTAGGCGTTAGGATGCATGGTGCGTTTTTTTTTCACGGACATGGATATAATGGAACTCCTACCAGATAGACTGTACATACTACAACTTCAAGGGCAGTGTTTACAGGTTCTTTGTATGGCCTAATTTTAGTCACACAAGTCAGATGCTGATTTAGAAATGTCATTTCTCAGGTTTCCTGTGCATACAATGGAAAGCGGCTCACAGCAGTAGCAAAAGTGACCAATGCTTTCCTATGCTCCAATCTTTCAATTGTTCTGGTAGAGTTTGCCAGAGTATCTCCTTTCGGCTTCAGTTAGGAGAGTTTTAATTGTGTTTGAACAATATGCCAAACATATAATCTGCAGTTGCTATTTAGCATCAAAGTTGTTCACTGGAATTAGGCTTTTGAAATAATGTATTCTGAAGCACTTTGTCCTGAATTTTACTTTCTTTTTACTCTCTATTATGCTTTCTGAAGTCATCTGAGATAACTGCCCCAAAAGCTGGCTGTAGAATCCTTTTGGACAAAGGGCTTCCTTAGAGGCACAAGTCAGTGGCGTTTGTGGACAGGCCAATAATTTCACACTGGTATCTCTCCGAGACCTCAATTATTCATGATTGTCTGGCAAGTTCATCTCTGGATCAGTTTAGCCAGCACCGCTGTCATGTAAGCAATGGGTCTCACAGCAGCTAGCAATGCTTGTACTTGTGTTTTGTCGTGAAGAAATACCTTTTGTAATATACCCCCCAGTTCCCTGCTCTCATCGATTGCTAGGAATGAGGTCTCATTGCTGGAGGAAAGTGAGGATAGGAGGCAGACACTGGGCATTGTGGAGAGTGTTTAAAACACTGTACAAAGCCAGATTTAACTGCTCTCAGTCTAAGCTGACCCTATAGGTATACCCAGGGCACATTCATAAAGAACAAAAGGTCAAAGAGTCAAAGACTCAGAATAATCAGCTACCTAAATGAATGGAAAAAAAATACTGGTTCCTTTTTTCCCCTTCACTTGGGCATTGGATATTTGCCACCAAGCTTCAGACATAATTAAAGCAGGGGCCTTGTTCACAGCAGGTACAGCAAAATACCTTCTTTCATAGCTGCTTAACTACAATAATACTGTTTTTTCTTGCATCAGAATGATTGTTTTGTTCACATACTTCTCTGGGGTATAGCTCTCCCTACACTTTGGGTAGAAACCCACAATTCCAGTACAGGTCATCTTTTTTCCTTCCTTCCAGGCTATGCTTTCTCAGCAGGGTAGCAGAGAGCCTTCCCTGTCAACAAGGAAGCTCTGGAAAGCTGTGATTCCACAGGCATACCTATTGGCAAAGTAAATGGTAATGATGTAAAGGGCTGAGTTAATCAGACTATAGTTTTGCTTTTGGAAGACAGTGAAAAGTCTGTGAGGTAGAGAGGGGTGCTATCTGCATTGATGTGTCCAAACATGTCCTGTATTATTAGAACAATAAAGATGTGAATAATTCTTCCTCTTCAGACAGATGTAATCAGTTCCTGTATATAATGTAGCTACTGGATGTCACACTTCCAATTGAACGTGTCTTGCAGGAGACTTCCAAATATGACGAAGTTACGGAATAAATAAAATACATACACGAATATCAATATTATTCACTCTAAATTATTTTTTCTCTAGTGCAGTTTATCTGTGTGCGATGTTGAAGAGATGTGCCGTCCTGAAAAGGTCTTCAGGATTTTCTGCAAAGCTTTCAGAAAACTGTGCTTTTCCTTTATAACTGCGGGTCAGGTCGGAATGTCAGTCTGTGAGGATGATGACACAAAGATTACATTTGTACTTTTTTGTACATTTTATGCATAGACCTCGGGTCCATTTCCTTAAAAATCTACATTATAGTGTTGCTATTTTGTGAATATCTCTGCTAAATTTTGAGGAATCCACTCTGAACTGGCTCAGTTGAACATAGGGGAGTTGAGCGTATTTTGCTGTTTATAAACCCAGCTGGTTTCCAAATGTTCTGGGGTCTAGTCTAGCCTTCTAATACAATTATGAAAAAAGGTCAGGCTAAATGTCAGGTGTTGACAAAGTACTGATTGTTGCCACTTTGCAGGCTTCATAAATGTCAAGAGAAAAGAACTCTGCTGTCTTGCTTTATTAGAAAAGAATTTAGTGAATGTAATGTGTCTGAAGAGTATTAGTATGCCAGCACAGCAAACAGTCTTAGACTCCTTCCGTATCAGCTAGCTCATGGAGGAATTGGATGGATATGCAGGTTTCTTGGTTTTGATTTTATGCTGCATATCCAAAGTAGCTCAGAGAACTTGGATATGTAACTCAAATTCTCTTTCATTCTCATTTTCCATTTCAAGTTTTAGCCTTTCTGCAGAAGTTACCCACAACTTTGTGTTGTTTTTCTTTTGTCTCATCATTATATGTTTTTCCTTTAATTTGCTTGGACAAGTACAAGTACTCCTTGACATCATCTTCAGAACTCCTTGCCCATATGGTTACAACCACTCACCTTTTTCTGTTTCTACTGGTTAATGCTTATAGTAATAAGATACTAGTTCCCAGTAGGAATATCCTGCAATATTCTTGATCATCTTCATCAGTCATTAGGTTGTATCCACAAATAAATACTTGGCACTTGATTTGGAACTCTTGATTGTTTGGTGGTCCTAACAGGTAGTAAGAGGGATTTGAAGAAAGTGAAATAGAGTGCAGTAGCTGCTCTGGAGAACTGCAATATATGGTTGCACTATGTCACTTTATATTTAACCAAATTGGAGCACTATTTAATTATTCAAAGCCCGAGGGGGTGATAAGAGGGCATTTCTTTAGAACTGTAGTCCAGAGTTCTAGGTGAGCCCCAGGAAGCTACAACAGTATCATTGCAACCAAATATTATCTCCTGAGTGTTCAGCAAACTCCAGTGGTAGAAAAGGCAATAAACCAAAGAAGAATACAAAGAGTTGTCATATATATTTAGGCTCTGTCTAGTTGCTGAATGGTGTTATATAAGACTTTATTGAACACATTCCTTTTGGGCTGGGAATGAGAGATGTGTGTTCTTATAGAAAGAAAGTTGGAAGCTAGGTGGGGATATCAAGTGGCTCTAAATACTTACGTTTATACAACAGAATAAAGCCCGTAAGGCCCTTCTAACTGCTGCCACTGCCTCTTGCTGACACTCAACTATGGCCCTGCAGTCATTCTTGAGTTGCACCACAGCTTCGATCGTGGGGCCCTCTCTTGTAGTCAAGCACTATCTTTTTAGTAAACCTGGTTGAATCATCTCCTAGCCTTTTGACTAGGAGTTTTGGCCTCCTCTCCCTTCTTCCTTTTTAAATTACTAGTTTTTAGTTGTGACAACCTGATAAACCATTTGTCCTTAAACGGCAGTCCAGTTGCCAGTCCTTTGCTTCCTTATCCATAGGCCCTTTGCTTCCTGTGTGCTTAATCATCACATCAGTCAGTGTTTGGACCTCATGGATCTGTTTTAGCCATCTAGCTACACAGATGTGCATATATGTTTACCTCTGAGCTCAATAAGAGTCAGTGGAAAATACTGAATACTTTATGGATAAGTGTATCTGATGTCTATTACAATATTAATACTAAAACCAAAATAGTATTGCAATAAAACAGAATAGTTGTGCTATTATGAATTAATATTTAGTACTTTTTTTTCTTTTTAATGTATTCTGCTCAAATTTGCCCGTTTAGATCTCGGGCAGAAGTAGGGAAAATGTTCTCTGGCAGAAAAAAGCTGTCTGCATTTTAAATACATACATTAAAGGTACCTACCAGGGATTCCTCTTTCTATATCTGTAACTGTGTGCCAATCCTTTGCATGACATCTTTGTCTGTCACTGTGCAGCATGGCACAAAAAGAAATGGATAACATAGATTGTTCTCCACCTGGGAAACTGGTGGCTGCCTAGAACATAGCAGGTTTTTTTCCGTGCCACTTGGGAGACTACAAAAGGCATTCATTTTAAAAGTAGACCAGGGTAATTACCACTACATTTATGTTAGAGGTTAAGATTAGTGTTATTTCCTCTATTGCCTGGTTTTATAGAATGTTATGCCCCACTGCTTTTATTAGATCCAAGCAATGGATGAAATAAGTGTTATTAACCTCTAACACTTGAAAAAATTAGTCTTAAGAAAAACAGAGGCAAAGCTGGGCAGTTATTTTTCCCTGCTTGCTGGGTGAGGTGCTGTAAAACTTTGCAAATTTAATAGTTATTTCATAATGCTTCCATGGAAAAAAAAAAGGAAACAAAACAAGAAAACAAAAGTCAGTAAAATGCTTGCAGCATTTCTTAAGTCATTGAAAATTTACATAAAATAGAACAATAGAAAGTTTTTACTGAGTATGAGGTCATTCGAATTAAAGAAACACTAACATCTTAAAACGTTAAGCGACTGTATTTCATTGACATATTTGAGAGTTGAAAACATTTTAGACACTTTACTTTGTGGTTGCACACAGGACCTCAAACAACACTAGTTTAAACAATCCAAGGACCATGTGCTTAGTATATAGCTAGTGACTGGTTATAGCGTCACCAGAAATAGGAGCTGAAGAAGTTCCCACACAGTACGGATTTAGCAAGGGTGCATATCCTGTCATCATTAGAGAAATCCCCAGAGAGTAGAATCAGAAGAAATATGCCTGGATATCCTGGGATATGGATTGCTGAGGTCCCTTCCTAGGCTTGTCACAGACCTCATATGTTTCTGGCCATGGATACACAGCTCTCTTCCTGCTCCTCACCTGTAGAGTTCAAATAATGCTGTTTCTTACCATACTGTTCTAAAGTGAATTTGATGAATAATGGGAATTAGGAAATTGAAGACTAACATACACGGGTTGTAAAAGGGCTTATGACCATGGACTTTTTTGAGCCCAGTTGTTCTATGAGTTAGAATACAGTATCAAGTTATGAATACAATGTCAGATATTTTTTTTTTCTGAATTTAAACTTATTTTAAGGTCTTCAAAATTATTTTTAACTGCAGCTAAAAGTAAATAAAATATATATTTTTTAAATTTGTTATTTTGCTTCTGATTTGTCTTTGTCCATTTGCCATCATACACCCCTGCAGCCCCAGTAAGGACTGTAAATTTGGGCATTGTCTGGCTTTAAACTTCAGGTTAAATTCCACTTTCTGCCATCTGAGCTAAATGTATATCTAAGTACTCTTTGAAACAATCTTTTTTTATAATTTCTTAATAGGAATTTTTTGTACAGTCACCTGAAGAACAGTGGGGAGGAATGAAATATGTTTTGGGGGAGGGAATGTTGTTTTAAGGCCACATGTGTTATTAGGAAAAAGTAGAAACAAGAGAACTGATGTACTAGAGAATTTGTATTAAATACACACGTGCACACCAACCAGCTAACTTCTAATTACTGGTGTTTTTCCAAAAGCTGATATAATCTGCCTTATAGAGCTATCCCAGTACTCAATATTTTTGGAAATGGAATTGATGATCTCAATGGCCTTTCCTATCTCTAATTACTACGACTTTATATTTTATTCCCTATTGGATCTTTTTGAAACTTTGTAACTAACTGCTGGTGATAAAGTTATGTGTCACTGCTTGAAATGAAAAAGCAACTTTAGATCCATGTGGGAAAAAAACAAAGAATACTCTAAAAGTTGACACTGAAGGATTCTGAAAGACTTTTATAGTGTAATTTCTGTGGGGAGCAATTATGGCAGAGAGTACACCCTCGAAACATGAATTCTATAAACATGTATTATTGCCTTTCTTTAATATTGCTTAAGTTCAGAAAGTAAATACTGTCATTTTCTAAACGTCTAAAATATTCAGTGACCCAACTAATTTACTTTCAGAATATTCAGCTTTTCCTTACTTTGTTAACTGTCTCTTCAATAGCTTAATTGAGCATTTTAAGCCAATAAATTACCCTTCAACATTTCTGTCTGGAAGCTCAGTCAGTATCCAAAACAAGCTTGTCATTAATGAACACTTTCTCCAACAAAAGAAAGGAAGGCAGCGGATCTGAACTGGGGACGTTGTTTGGTTCCCTTGTTCTAAACACATTAGTACAGTGTATTTCCCCACTTATATAGGCTTTTGTACGGTGAGCATGTGACTGTTTAAATGTCCCAGCAGGGCACCCAGAGACTGCAAAAGGGGGGGGAAAAAAAGAAAAAAAGGAAAAAAAGAGAAGAAAGAAAAAGAAAAGAAAATTGTTTGGAACAATTTGCATTAGTTCAAGGGCAATGTTAAGCATTTTACAGCTGGTTTATTGCTATTCTTGTGCTGTTTAAACTGTCTTTCATGTCAAAAGTCCTTTCCTGCTTACAAATCATCAGGAAGAATTGCGGCCACCACGCTGTTCGCCTAAGCTCCTCCAGGGGTTCTGGCCCTTTGATCACAGATATCGTCTGCAATTGAGTTAAAAATAGGGGGCTGAGAGATAAGCCGAGGCTCTGACAGGAGACCAGCTTTCCTTTTTCTTCTGGACTTTGTTTGCTCCTTCTGTAGTATGGGAACACATAATCTTGGCACAGAAGGAGCAGTGTTATGGCTTTAGGAGATGCGTTTGAAGGAGTCGCAGAGGTCATTAAAGAGCTTAGCCCCTTGTGAGCACAGTCCAGCTTTACAAGATCCCTGCGTTCAAAAGCAGACTCTTAAACTAGAGTCTTGATGTATAAAATTAACAAACGTAAGCCTGCATCTGTCTTTGAGGTAGATTCAACTCAATGTCAAGATTATAGCACCTCTCAGGTCTCTTTAGAGAGGAGAAAACTGTATTTAAAACTGAAAATCACTTCCTTGGTAATGCCATCAAAATTGTCAAAGAACCCTAGGCTTATTCAAGTTGATCGGAAGTTCTGGTTGACGTTGGTGGGCATTGGAACAAGACTGAGGTAAATGGATATATTGTGAAGAAAAATCTCCAGAACCGTATATGTCCTTTGCTGCTGTAGGCAGCTTCTTGAGCAGTGTTTGTCTGTGCAACCTGAAGAAGAAAGGACTTTGCCACAAGTGAGGTTAATACTACCCTTCCCCATCCCCCCTGAAAAAAACCAACACCCAAATAGTTTCATTTTTGTGTCATTCCCTTGGAAGTTATACTAACACCTCCTTTTGGAAACATCCAGGATTAGGTTGAAGAGGTCTTTAATTTAAACTGAAAGTTTTTGTCCTTAAAAAAATCCAAGTAATCTAGGACATAGTCCACATAGAGATTGCACAGCCCACATATGGACTACCTTTCTTAGTAATATTTATTTGTTCACTTATGTTGCTTTGGAACCTAAGTCACGAACCAGAGGCCTGTTGGGCTAGATGCAAACCCAGAAAAACTAATAATGAAACAAAAGTTTCTGCAGGCTTTTTGTAACTGGCAACAGAAATACAGGGAGAGGCAGAGCAGCTGTCACAGCACGTCAGCAATCTCTGGTTTTAGCTGTCCTCATGGCAAAAGAGATGTTTCAAAAGGGATTTGAATGTGGATGCAGAGGTAGCTTTACAACCATTTTTTGCAAGACATGCAGCTTATATTTCATTTGATAGAGAAGAGGGAGGCAAAAGATGTATAGAAAAGTGTAGTATTGTTACAGCTAGGATTTTAAAAGGGTATCGGGGAGGAAAGATTTGAAGGCAGAAGCAGATTTTATTAGTAGGATAGATTTATTTTGGGAAAAGAAGCCTCACAAGATCTTAAGTCAGGCTTTTGTGCCTGGAAGGTTGCTGTATGTGTGTTTTGGTTTGGTTTTTTTTTCCCTCCAGCATAGCACTTGGTATAATAGAAGATGTTACTTTCCCCATAAACTGTTTCTTGTTCATAGAGAGGACTCATGTAGCCTATGAAACAGGCTAGATATGATGACGTTGAACTTTGGTTTCACTTATGCAGTGATTGGTAATGTAAGAGAACCTTGCTGTTGCCTGAGTGAAAATAATGAGTGCATGTTCTTGTCTTCCCAAATATATGGGGATGGTGGTAGTTCAGTCTGTGGGGTTTGCTGCATGCAGTCGCATAGAAGCTGTGATCTCGGTTAAGTAATTTCATAAGAACATGATATTTTATGAAGTCAGGAAATGGTGAGTTGGAGAGAAAAGTAAATCAAACTTGAATTTTATGTGCAATTGTTCCACTGCTACAGAGCTGCCTCAGTGTATGCAAGATTACAGGTTGGAAATTTACAGCTGAGTTTTTATGTGGGAGTATTTTAGTCGTATATATACTACTGGTAGTAAAAAAAAATCAATGGTAAATGTGGGGAAAAATTTGGTGGGAGGGTGTTCCCACCACTCCCCCCTTCTTTTCTGATAACAAAGTCTTTTCTGGATACTTTTTGCTGGTATGTATCTTGACAGAAAAAGCATAAACCGGCTCATTTATTTTTATAACGAAAGATACACTTTCCCCTCCCTGTGTTCCAACCATTTGCTCAAGATTTACTGTCTATAAAATAAAAGGAGAACCTTTATAATTTTTTTTTAATGCAAGGAATATGAGTGTTAATAGTCACAATGAAGGGCAGTTCTTGAGCTCTGTCTCTACTTTGTGCTTTCTCTAATACCATGTAAAGTACCATATTACCTTGTGAAACTCGGGTGGGAAAGTAGTCTGAGTCCTAAGAACAGAACTGAGGCACCAGCACAAAGATGATGCAGCAGCGTAAGATGGAATAAAAAGAATTGTTTTTCCATGAGCAAGATGTGAGATATGGACCAAGATGACAGCACGGTGAAACGGGGCTCTAGGAGCCAGATATGATCATTTGGGTAGTTGGAAAGGAAAAGGGAAAACCTGACCAGGTGCACATCACTAAATCTTTAAATTTGCTGTCCTTGGTGCCTCTCACAGTAAATGGGGAAATGCAGGGACTTGTACTATAGGACAGCTGACTCTATAGTGTGGTCAGCACTGAAGTGAGTGTCTAAAGCAGGTCAGGTGAACCACATATTAAAAGTTCTTGTCTCTTTTCTTTGACCCTGAAGACAGCTGGTGCAGTTACCTAAGACTATGTGGTATGAATTACAGTCACCCACAGCAGAGGATGGAGGTTTTGCCTCCTGTGGTAGATAGAGCACAGGGGATGGGCTTAATATGGTTTCCATGAAGAACTAAGACACCTACTTCAGTTTTGCCCTGGCTCTGCTACCCCTGAGGAATGGAGATCCTGTCCTTGGCTTGGAGAAGGAGGCAGGCCAGAAGACTGCTGTCTGCTGAGAAACTCTTGATTCCTGAACTTGATCCCTTTATATTTATTACTCTTTAATACAAAACATAATACAGTAAGTGGTCATAACAAGCCATCAAATTCCATATTGTTGACAATCAGTACATTCATTAAATTCAGTTATCATATGGTTGATGCTAATTATACAGCTCATCTGCTAATTAGACATGAGTCCTGTAACTTCCTTGTAACTGCAATGGGGCTACTGCAATTTGTATTAGAAGCCACTTAACTGGATGATGTTAAATAGCCATGGTTTGTTGTTCTTGAGACAAGTGTAAGGAAAATTGCTATGCTTTTGAGGCAAAATGGGAATATCTTATACTTGTTTCTATCTCCATTTTCCTGTTCAAGATGGGAGAGAGTCTCCTCATTAGTCAGGAAGATGTGGATATTCTTAGGAAATAAGGTTTTTTTGTGTGCGTGTCTGTGTCTTTGAAAGAGGTTGTCTGTCACATGTCTTGAATTTAAGAAATTTGTGGTTCTAAACTAAATTCTGTAGCTGTAGAAGGCATTTCCACTGTAGTCCTGTAATCTCTAACTTGTAATGTTAATCTGCTGCATACGTAGGCTTTTGAAATGGGAAAAATAACACATTTAGAGATGTTAGGTAGGAATCTCTGTTTGAGAGGAGGTGTAGGCTCTACACTTTAGCCTCAAATATTGATGAAACAGTGGAGAAAAAAAGAAAGTTTTGTGAATTGATCAAACCAGTTCTCCTCCTCCTAACCCTTTAAAAAGTGTTGCTTGAAGTTGGTCTTGCTTATAATTTACTGGTTAGAACCGTTACCTCCAGTGAAATGGCTTAGCTGTAATGAGATTGAAAACACTGAATCCTTTTGTATCTGCATGTTTCCTTGTTTGCTATTTTTACTTACTCTGTTTCTACTATATTGCAAAATGATATGTAGTGACATCTATGGAAGAAATTACATTACCTCTTCGTATAAGGGATAGCATAAAACCAATATTCAGAATAATTTTAAATTTCTTTCCGATGATCTGTGTCTCGGGGAGGGAAGATAGGGGAGGGATAGGAAAAATCCTTTGAAGAAAATGGAAAACCCATTTGCACAGATGTCTGGAAAATCAGTTTCCTCCAAAGCTGTCATAAGACTTTTGAAGAAATTATATTACCTTTTAATCCCCTAGTGCCAGCAGTTGCCTGTGTGACCAGACATTGCCAGCAATGGTCTGAGTGTCTGACAATCTCCTCTCAGTGTCCACATGTTAATTAGATTTGTTCCTGTGGAGAAGCACATTCATGTGCACAGAAACACATGCATTTTTTACTTTTCAAATTTTGACAGAGATTATGAATTGCAGGTGTTCATAGAACCTGTCAAACAGTATAGAACGCAATTTACTTCCTTTTTGGCATTAAGTATATCCTGTCCCTATAGTGAGGAAGTACTACTGCAAAAACGTTGGCGTTAGCATTGCTTGTGATAGCCCATTCACCAAGAACCTGGGATACACAGCCTTCCTTTCTTCTTTTGCAAGGCAGTATAAACTGGTTATTATTCCAATATTTTTTTTAAATAATTACATATTATTTATCTCATAGACCTATATCTGTATAAATATATTAGAAATCTCTGATGTTATAATCCATGGCATTTGTCTTGCTTATGTCAAAAGTGGTGTGCTGTATAGACAAATGTGTATCACACATGATGTTACTATCACTTCTGCATACATCTGGGAAAAAAGAACAGTGGAATGTAGTAGTGGAAAATTCACACTGCTAGTGTGTGGAGGATTGGGCTACAAGGAGGTCTGAGTACCTAAGAATAATCCTGTGTTTTGCACCCATTTTTATACGTTAAGCAGCTGTCAGAGTACTGAATGCTCTGAATACTACTCTCAACTATCTTCAGCTGAATCTTCATCCCTCATTTATTCAAGTAACTGTACAGAAGTTGAGATGTTACTTAAGTGACATTTAAAAAAATAAATAATTCTTATGTTGTGTAAATGTTTAATTATTAAACCAGTACAGGTAGTAATGTAGAGGAAATACTATGTAGTTAATATGATATCCCATGTAAACAATACTATCTTTGTAGTCTTAACACTGAATACACAAATCCATGCAACTCAGTAACAAGGCTTTGCTTTAATTGCTAACAAAATCTGGAAAAGTTCTTGTGGAGGATGTGTCTTCGTATAAAACATTTTATTGGGCACCCTTGGGTAGGAAGTGGTGAGCCAGACTGATTGCTTAAGCCTCAGACACTGAAATCATAATTGTGTGCTCTGGTGACCCTGGGATTAGGATAAGAGAAAGAAACTCCCTCAGTTTTTCAGGTCATGCTGGTGTTAAGATTTGTTAGACGATTTTCCTGTTGCAAAAATGGCATCTCTCCACCCCTTTTTTTCCCTTTTATGATTCCTGTGTAAGAGTGATGCAGATGCTGTCTGAGCTTTGTTTAGCCTGACACAGACAGAGACGATGTGTCCAAAGTCAACTGAGTAACCTCTCAAAGCCACTTAAATGTGCATCATCTCAGAGACATGAGCAGACACATGATAAATTGGCTTTCTCCTGGTAGTAAGCAGAGTTATGTTAAATGTGGGCCTGAGGGGAACCCCTGGTTTGGGTTGTAGTTTATTATTAGGTGAGGAAATTACTGGACACCTCCAGCTGCCATTAATCAGTCGTGGAGTCTGACTGGAGCCAAGCGAAAGGCCTGTGGGTGGATGCAGCTGAATGGCAGGGAAATACAACGAGACAGTGACAAATGTATTCCAGCTTAGCAGCACTAAACTCTGCCCTTTCACAGTCCTTAACATGCATGTTCAAATTGATTTAGTCTGTTTACCCCCTCAGCCTAACCATCTATTTCCATCGAAGACTGACAGTTTTATGTGTTGCTACCATGTTATTATGTGTTGCTGTGCTGCCAGTAGCTATAGTATTTCAGAAGGGCTCACTTCCAGACATAAAGGAAGAAGGGGGTTGGGAGCTGGAGTCCCTTAATTCCTTTTTAAAGGGTGCAAAACATGTTGAGCATGACACCAATTCTCTCCTGCTCTCTTTTTCTTTTATTCTGTCCTTTCTTCACACCTTCCCCCCCTTATTTACTTATTTATTCATTCATTTTGGGTCAATTGATGCCATGAGAAAGCCTGAAATGAACTTGCACACTTGAGAAACACATCTGTCAGGTGATGTGTCTGTCTTACTCCTCTTTCTTGCTTCAGTTTACAAACATGCCATTCCTTTGGGGCTCTGGTATGTGGCCGAGAGGCTGCTGGAGGTGGGTGCCACTCAAGCAAGGAGGAGCACAGGTAGCAAAACCATGAGCTCCAGTTGAATCCTGAAACTACTCAGGTCATCGCTGCTGCTCAGCTGGGAGGTCAACATACTGAGGTTGCAGGGAAAGCTGAACTTTTTTATCATGCACATTCACAAAACGGACGTGCAGGGAAACAGAAGGGAGGAGCTGGTTTTAGTTTTGCAGTTTTTTGTGATAGAAAACATCAGCTCTTTATCTGAATGCCTCATTTCAGAGTTAAGATTTCCACTAACATTTCTTGTGCTGGCTAACCCCTCATGCCACAGTTTGAGGGCTGAGAGTCTAGGCAGCACTGGTAAAGGTATAGAGGGAGAGCCAGAATGTGGCTCTATGTCCCACAGGATGATCTGCGTTTGGCTAGTTAGTTTATATTGAGTTTTCAAAAAAACCCAAATAAACCAAAAAAACTTTGTTTGGCTCCAATGCAGGAAGCTAGTAAACCCCAGAGAGAAAGAAGTGGCAGTCAGAAAGTGAGTTAGTGATTAGGCTTGTCCTCTGGGGATCACTTAGGTCTGTCTTATGAATTCCCAGGTTCAGAGGATTAGTGCACTCAGGTGCTTTTCTGTCTTCTCATTTGGAAGGTTTCTTGCTCCTTCTCTAACCTGTTTTCTTTCCAGGTTATGCCTCTTTAGTTTTTTCTCTGGCAGAAGATTGCCAGTCAATAAGGAGGATTGTTTGGGCTTCCCTATGCATTGCCTACCTTTGTTTCTGTTAAATCATAATATGTTCAGAAACTGAAAACAAAGGCAAAAAGTACTTTTATACACAAAATGCTGGTTTCTGAACTAAGGCTGATTCAAGTGCATATTAAGGCATGCCAGGCCCTGTGTGCCCATGACAGGCAGATCCTCAGTGTTCTGCTTTGCATTGAAGCATCTGCAGAAATGCTGCACTATCTTCAAGAAAGTTTTGAATTATAAATAATTTAGTAAAATTATTTAGATAAATTATTAGTAAAGTAATGCAATAAGTAGAACAGTCATAATCCACAGTGCAACATATACAGAGCATATATCCCTTGTAGTAGTCCTGTCCTTGTAGGAGAGAGGATGTCTTAAGATCTCCTTCAAAACTACCTTTTGCAAGCAGAGGATCTTGACCGATACAGTCTTTGCTGCCTTTAATGAGTAGTTCTACATTGAGAGCCCATGCTGGCATGCATGTAAAATTCAAATCTGGTGCTATATTGCATTATTTAAATGAATCTTGCAAAAATGTCAAAAAAAATACGGTCTCAGAAAATAAAAGCATTGCTTCTGCATTATTTAGCAAGAGCTGCTTTCAAAATTCATATTAAATCTATTTTTTTAAAAAGTCTCATAATAGAGTTTACATCATTTCACAGCATCTTATATTACATGGATGACTATGTTAAAGGCCTCCATCTTCAATGTGATTAGTAGTATTTTCCAGCACGTTGCATTAGGAAAGCTAATGCTGTGACCGAGCCATCCTAAACTTTATGTTTCCAAAGACCAATCAATTTTTAAAAAATGATTTATTTATTTTAAAGTGGCTGTATATTTGTTAGTACACAATTAAGGCATTAACATCAAACCAAAACCATTTCATCTGTAGCAATCTCCTTTTTGGTGGTAAGGAAGAAATGGAGGCAGGTGCTGAAGAGGCAATGAAGAAAATTTCTGTTTTGGTGGATACAGACATTCTCCACTCTACGTTTCTGTCCTCTTTTCAAAATGACATTTTCACTCTGTTCACCACTTGCATTTATGCAGGACCTGTGGTTTAAAGTGGGTTTTCCTGAATACTCTGCCTGCGGTCATATTCTATCCGTGGATAATGGAGTCACTGTTTACAAAATCTGGCTGGGTGGCTCTCGAGGAGAATACTTAGGAAGACATTGATGTGGCCTGTGAAAGCTGCTGTCAAGTCCCTAATGCCATAAACACTGATCAGTAAGATCAGGAAAAGCTCAGAGGTCGAAGGGTTGCTAGTTCCTCTCCCCATAGTGGAACCTCAGCTTTTGCAAAACCAGCTTTTCCCCTGTCATTCTCCTCCTCAGTGGCTAGTTTGGTGGGATTTTCTTGTGTGCCAGGGCAGCCATTAGCTCCTACTCCTTCCCTAAGCTGGGCATGCACAGTGACCACTTCCAACCAGAGATCTTTTGGGTGTCTCAGATCACCCAGCTTTACTTTCTGTCTCTTTTCTCTTGCTGCCCTTTCCAGCTTCCTCTTACTGGTGGTTCTCATCTCTGACTTTCGTCACTGATTTGATGCTGGTCATTATTGCTGTATTGCTAAAATGTGCTTTTGAACATAGACCTATGATGAATTAGAGTGCCTTGAACTGTGTATATTGTATATACAGTTCTCTCTGAATGGTTCATAACATTTTCCATTCCCTGTTGTGACTCTCAAGTTCTTGTTTCACAAGAAGTGGAGTTCACATTGCAAATTTTAATGGTTCTTTTTCCTTGCAAATAGTGCTGAGTAGTGCAGTCAGCATCTTCAAAATTTTCTTTCAAAAGATGAGTTGTGAAGTAAGAGCATCTGGTCAATCTGCTTCCACTGAAATATTGCTATATAAAAGTAATTCTTCAGAAGAACAGTAATTGAAAACATAGAAAACATTTTGGTTTTGAGGAGCATATCTAACACTAAGATTTACTGTTCATATAATTGCCTAATGTCATTACTTTTTCATCATTAAAAATTAAAAAAAGAGAGACAAATATGTAAACAGAAAGATACTTTTTTAAAACAATGTGCCTATCTGGAGAATACATACGATGGTGATGCGCTATTTAAAGATATAAATTGTTCCTGTAAACAAACCCAAGAATTCATTTTAAATTGGTTTCTATTCAAAAGAACACAATAATGCTAGATATCCCAGCTTAGGATTCTACAGAAACTTACCCACATGTTGAGTTATAAGCACCTGAATGGAAGGGCAGTGCTGTAGGAACAGCTTCATCACATTTAATTTAAAACCTGCCTTTTCTGAAGTGGAAGAGCAAAGCAAACTCTCTCCAGTATCTTCCATCGTAACAGCAAAGGTAGAGAATATCAAAGCAAATAATTATCACCATATTGGTAAATGGTCAGTGCCCAGAAAATTTAATTCAGGGCCTTTCTTTAACTCTTCCTGCCTTCAGCTTGTTCCTGTAAACACACAGGTAACTGCATGCTATAATGTAAGAAATAAATATTCCTTTTTGTAATGTAAAGCAGATTTTTGATGACTTACCTGTAAAATTGCCTTACCCAGAGAATTTTAAATAGCTGGCTTATACATCCTTTTCACTCAGCTGTTTTTCCTTCTGAAGGTACTTAAATAGTATCTTGAGGGTGTTTCCTCTTAATGAGGTAATAATACCCATATCCTGGGCTAAATAAACTTGAGGCCAAAGGCCTAGGTGTTTATTAGCAGAGGATGTGGTTATTAAGAAATTTAACAGGAAGCACCCTCAAGTTATTATTTTACTGACATTTCTAATGATTATGCATTTGAGAAATAATTGGTTGAAAAATAATACTTATACTTTTAAGAGGGCAGGTGAAGCAGAAGGTAATTTATAGGCTGGCTCCACAGCAAACAAAGCTTCTATCAGTCTGGTACCTTCCGAAACAGGTAGTGGTATGAGAGGAAGGAGGATCAGTACGCTTTCAACTGTTGTTGCCTTGGGCACTTCAGGTCAGCGTGCCACTCTCCTTAATGCAAGAAAGCCCATGGAAGTTTCGGTTTTCAAATCAAAGCCAGGTAGGTCATGCATCCTTTTAAGAGACCACAGTTATTCGTCAGCAGCAGAGGTAGCAAAAGCACATGAATTTCAAAGTTTGCATATTGTTAGCTCTAATAAGTGACGATTGGCATCCTAATCCTCTTCAGTAAGGGGGTTTTGCCCCCAAAGGAGCAATAATAGTGAGCTTAGCTCTTAGAAAAACTTGTTCTCATCTCCGGATCTTGATTGGTTTTGCAGAGATGGACAGAGGAGCAGAGACAAAGGGAACTTAAAGAGCATGCCAAATTCCTGTTGTAAGTAAACAGCAGTTTGGAGAAAAACTCTGGATTCTAAGTCTGGTGTTCCAGTCATGTTGCTTCCTTTGCCTCTTAATACCTCTGTCCTGCAAATATTTGTGCTGCGTGAATAGATTCAGAGGCCTTGGCTCCATCTATCAGGCCTCTACCGCTGCAGATTGAGTTTCATTTACAACACTTTTTATTTTGTGTAATGAAAATGCTGGCAGAGTGGAAACGTGTTGATGTGAATGTGCAAACTACTCACAGACTCAAAGCTCTGTACATATGTACATATTTGCAAGACTGGAGTCTGGGAGAGATCAGATGATACTGTTTAGTTTCACTTGTGTGAAACCAACAGCCATCTAAAATCCCATCAGATTCCCTTCTTTGCTACAGAACAGAAACTTAATGGATTTAAATATATAAAAAGAAGGTGATTTGGTGAATTGACAAGGCTCTACTGTTCTTTGTTTAGGGCAGAAATTGTAGCCAAGAGTTTTGAGATTAACTAGCATCTCTGATCCGAATTTTTGCCAAACTTGATACTTTCCAGTAAAAATATGGCAGTGACCGATTGCTATGCTTGCAGCTTGTTTAAGTTGAATATAGGATGCTACATTTCTCCTGTTAGAACAAAACCAAAAAATACAATGGTTAGTTATGTTTTGCCTACAATTAAAAGAATAAACATCTTAATAGGCAGAGAAGACACAAACAGATGTTCTAATTGCACATCTGTGAGGAACTGGTATTTGCTACTTCCACTGTAGCTTGACCTCTGTACCTTGGGAAGTTCCAGTCCCACAGGATTTAAATGATTTATTGATCTCAGTGCAATGAATATTGCAGAAACCAGCTGTATTTCTAGGAAGTTAAATACATGCTCATTCTGTGTAATACTAATTCATGTTTCAAAGGAATCCACACTCTGCTTTAATCAGAATGGAGATATCAACATTATCATTGTATCCTTGAATGAGTGGGAGGAAAGATGAAAAATGCAGAGGGTATGATATTGGGAAACTAAAGGAATGTGGAAAAAAGGAAATCGGTTCCAGTCGTTCCACCTTTCTCTTTCGGCTTCTAAAAAGATTTTGTGAGATGGACCAAAGAAAAGCAAATTTGGATGTTTTTTCTTTTTGTAGCAACCAAAAAAGCCCTCTTATACCCTACACTGAAGATTAATTCTGTATCACAGTTCTCTATCAAAAAAACTAGACAAAAGCTTCCTAATGCATATGAAGCTTTTACATAAGTAAAGATTTATGTTGACAGGTTTTCATTGCAAGTTTCAAACATAGCAAATAATTAATATCAAGTGACTCTAGGACCAGATGCAATATAGAAGACTGCCAAATACTATCCTTACCTCTACACTGGAAAAATTACCATAGTGGATTTCTTTGTGGTTTTGTTCTTGTTCTGTTTTGGTTTGTTTGTTTACTTTATTTTTATTTTTTTTTAGAATATTTGGTTGCATTATTTTTTGCAATTATGCCTTTGACACAGGAAATACTCACTAGTGTGTGCAGCTTTGAGCACCTTAAGAGTTCCACTGAAGTCAGTATTTAATGTCAGACGTGGGAAGACTCCAATTCCAAACCTAGTGCTGGTTGTAAGGATTATGTTATTTAGCTAGCTACTTACCTGTCCTTGCTGACAACGGTTACACCACATTGAACTGCAGTACAGCAAATCTCTGTTTTTAAATGCACTAATTTTATATATATATCTGTCTGAAATAAGTGCAGTGCAATAAGCAAACAGCATGCAGCTGGATTTGAGCAACCTGCTAGAGATCACTGTGGATTCTTTTTAAAGGCATCATTGGTTTTGATTGGTTTGTTTTGCTTTTTTTTTCCTTAAGTGTCAAACAAACCTGAAGTTTATTTTGCTAAAGGAAAGTGAGATCAAGTGAATAGCAAACCCATTGCTATAGAAGAAAAGATGGCTTTTTCCAGGTAGGAGCAAAATATCTGTAATCAATATGGAAGTGCCCAGAGCACATGTTCCTCCTCTGTGTCCGTCAATGACAGGACTGTTAAATAGCGAGCATTGGCACAGTACTTTCTATTTATTACTCCTTTCATATAATTTTTATACCTCTATGCTCTGCCTCACAGTTTTCAGATTATTTCTGCAGTGCTTTATGGTTTCCGAAGTATTTTGTGGCACATGCAATATTTGAATTAGAAGGCAAATTGTTCTTTGATATATATTTGAGGACCTAATATAAGGCTTCTAAATTTCTACTTCTCTTTTATTAAGGTTGCTATGAGGGCATCCTCCAGGTTTTTCAGCTAACTATTTGGTGTACAAGAAACACATTTCATACATGATGTGTGTTGTGTCTGTGTTCTATCTGGAGCTATTGTAAGACAGTGTTTGCTGAGGAAATCATTGGAGAGTTCGCATATATGATTTTAATAGCACAATTTCCCTTTCCCTAGAGGTGGTTTATATATATATGTCAAATGTAAAATATATGACTCCCAAAAAGGCAGCTACAAAACAAGACTGTGGTCATACAACACAAGTCCAGTGCAAAGAAAGGTTGTATTTTAGGACTTTGAAACCATTGTCATGAAATACGGCTTGATATAAAACCAACTGAAAGTCAAATGTTACTTTGCAAGAGAAAGGGACAGTAACTTGCTGCTGTTCTTAAAGTTCCTTTGGTAAAGGGGTTATGTTACATGCGAATAAGGCACTGCTAAGGCTAAAAAAAAAAGATAATTAAAATTCCAAACTACAAAAGAGATCATGCAGATATTCAATTTTAAGGCAAGTAAATCTGTTAGTTGAAAGCCTTCATTTAGAAATTAAAAACTTCATTTCATTTTTTGTTAGTATGCAAATGATTCTCAATCTGGAGAATCAAAGTCTGTCTGTCCTACAGCATACACATAACAAGAAAACAACTTATAAAACTGTGATCATTACACTTTAAAAATGACTGTGATTTCAGTAAGAACAGGTCCAGAATTACTAAAAAATGTCGTACTTTTCAGTGCACAGCAGTTTTTCAGAGCAACAGCTTTTTTATATGCAGTTTACTCTTAGATATGAGCAATGAGATGATCTTTTTGTCTGTAGCTGTGAAGGAAAATAAACAATTATTCTGCGTTTGTAGGACAAAAATGATGCACATACTGTGTTTCACCTCATGAGGCTGTTGATAGTGTGAGGAGCTTGCTGTAAATATAGTACAGGTCTTACTGCTCCGTACTCCTAAAAATAACTTTTACACTCTAGCAACGACTAGGATATTTACTGAAACTTGTGCTAATGAAATGATAGAAATCAGGTGCAGTGAAAATCAAACCTCTCTATTACTGTGGTCAGTAAGAATCTGACTGGTCACTACGTGACAATTCTTAAGATCCTAAGAAAATCATGGTAGAGTTGATCTTGCAGTAAAAGATACAAGCCAGTATATAAGGACATAAAAAAAAAATAAAATCTTCAACTTATGTAGTCTGGAAAAGGCACAAAGATAATGTCAACTTTAATTACTGTTTTCTTCTTAACACAGGGAATAGGCCAAAGGGCATGAATGGAAATTAAAGAAAAATGGAAAACAGATGGTAGGAAGCATGCTACAGGAACTGGAATACAGGCAGCACTGTGCACTATCTACCAAAAAGAAAAGGGGCCTTATGAGTTATTTTGTTCCATTTTCAACATCATCATCTTACACTTTATTTCACAACAATGTTATTACTAAATCAAATCCCCATTGATAGCAGCCACTGTATTGTTGCCAGAATTTAAAATTGTCCCTTTATAAGACGTCTTTGAAATATAGGTCAAGCAAAATTGAATGCTGAAAGATAGCCACATAAATTAATAGCGTGACATTCAAATGTGCTGGACACCAAAGCCACCATATATTTCAGGGGGTACTGGTTGACTACTTGCTGTTTTGGAAAAGGTTGACATTGATTTAAATGCTTCAGTGTGGGATTAGAAACCTAATTTTAATAAGAATTTTTAAATAAATCACATCAATATTTATGATGATATGTTGCAAACTGCTGTTGCTTTGGTTTAGAGGCTTTCAACTGGATAGGAAATAATTTAGTTCAGGCAGTTTCTTTCCTTTTACAGCACACTTCTCAAAGTTGAAGGAGCTGATGAGGGAATGGTCCTGATGTGCAGTGGGAAGGTTTTAAAGTCTGAAATCAGAAAGACTTTAAGTCACGCTAAGCCGTAGACTGGTGAAACACAAAACCCCAAAGAGTAGCCCTTGCAATTAATCCTAAAAGTCATGCTTGGTTTTGAAATTTTTTCTCCTCTCCTTCAAATCCTGCTCCATGAGGGGCAGGGTGACAAGGCAGGGTAGGCAGGGGGGCTGACCTGCCCTCAGCGTGTTGCTGAGCACCCCATGGTCTGCCCCTGTGGCTGTGCCTCTTTACTCTCCTGATGTTTTGGCCAGCTTGGGCTGGTGGGGAGCAAGGGGTAGCCTACAAGCCAGCCCACTGCTGGGATCTCACTGTTTTCCTGGCCCTGTGTCTGCAAGCTGGTCTCCCCAGAGCTGCTGCAGCTTTCATTTTGGTCAACTTTGCCTTGCAGGTACAGCTCTGGGGATGTAGCCTTGACTCCACAGTGGGACCATCACTGATTATCAGCAATGTTTTGCTGTCCAAATACTAGCTGAGGGGTCTTAGAGGACCAGCAGCAAAAAGCTGTCTTGTCATGGCTGGCTCCTGTGTTACAGGCTCAGCAACCCACCAGTATCCATAAGTGAATATACCCAATGGCATGGGTGCTGCCTGCTGGTAGAGCTTCTGCCAGGCTTGGGCTTGCTTGAGATCCTGAACTAGGTTTTGTGTATGTGTGTGAAACTAGGTTTGTGAGTGTGTGAATAATGGTGTTATTCAGCATTACACAGGCTAATAGTAGCTGTAACAGCAGACAGCTCTCCTCCTAGGTACCCCATATAATGTTTATAGGGAGCCAGGTCTACACTTTTGATGGGAAACTTCTAATTTGTTGGGTTTTGTCTAGGATGAAACAGAATCATGTTCACGTACGGAACATCACAGCAGTTCTTGGAACAGCCTTCATCAGAAGTGCTGTTTTAAAGGAGAGGAAAAAAAGGCTGAAAGGCAACTTGCAAACATGTTAACATAAGCTCAGTCATCCCTAGGCTTCCAGCACCATGATGGGAGAAGGTAATGAGGTCATGGGTTGTTTTTTTAGGTTCTGAAGACTGACTTTGAGAACGGAGGAAAAGTAAATAAAGGATTATTTATTAAATGAAGAAAGGATTATCCATTACAGGATAAATCTTGCTTGCCTTACGTGTACAAATAGTTCCCATTGACTATGAACAAGTTAAATACTTACATAAGATATTTATAACTTTTTATGTAACCTTTTAAAACCACATATATTCTTCTATGTCCTGGGCTTAAGAAGCATGCAGAAGTCAGACAGGTGTATAATGAAACAAAGTAGTCTCATTTTTACTACAGTTATGCTCAAAGACAGGTTTAAACAAGAAAACTTCCTATCTATTTAACCAGGAGGCAAATTTATCCAGAAAAATATCCAGATAACAAAGCAAGTTTCACTGGAGAGTCTCAATTGCTGTGAGAACAGAGAGGCTGGGAAAAGGAAAGGAGGACCATGCAAAGCATGAAAACATTGTGAAGGTATTTAAATAGGGAGTTCCTCCTCCTCCTGTGCATTCCTCGGAGTCTCTTAGAACATGGGCAGAGCTAGCCTAGGGACGTCCCTTTACGTTATCCTGCTGGATAATGGTAACCTTCATTATAACACTAGGAACGAATTTCAGAATAATCTTCTTCTGGCCCACCAGCTGTAGTTACTCGAGGCAGATTAACCAGAACATGACTGGTTTCCCCCCTATCCAACAGCATGAGCTAAGTAGCAGTTACAGAGGATGCCAGCAGAGATAGTGTTAACTGTTAACTTAGTGATATTCCTAGCTAATCTCAACTGTCCTGTCTCATGGCTGAGGTTTTCCAAGGTACAAGTGCAATGTCATTGTGGAATCAGGATAGCTGAGGGGCTTCTGTCCTCCCCTCCATGGGTGATGCATGGATTCATACCCACAAGGTACTGCATAGTGTGTGGGTGCCCTGCTCCTGACCCTGCTTCTCTGTCAGCTATACATGATGCATTCGTACTCGGCGATCGCTTGTGCCTACAGTATGTCTGGTATTAAGTCACTTGGCACTTTGTACAGCTTTTAACTGATGTTATATTCCATATACTACATACAAAAACTTGTTCTCATCATCTTTCATCATTATTGATTCAGTTAGAAATCACTTCGCTTTATGTTTCCCATAGTTTATCTCAGGAATGCATAGATAATGGTTTTTCATTAAAAGAGAAGGAAACATTCAGCCTCCTATTTTAATTTTATTCAGAGGAACAGCTGAATCCAAAAGGAAGATTTGGATCTTTTCCCTTCTTTCTTTGAAAACTCAGCTACAGAAATTGAGGAGAGCAGACTTGAATCACCACTGGACAAGTGCACTCAGTGCTGCTCTGGAGTAACTCACAGACATTCTTTCCCCTGTGCTGAAATATTTTGAAATCCCTCATTTTTGTCTGAATGGCAAATGCCAAAACCTCACTGTTTTTCATGAGGAAGAATTCTTGTCTTCTGGCCAGCTTAACTTCACAACAACAATTGGGAAGTTAAGGTTATGGCAAACACAGGATTTCCACATCCACGTGGAAGTAGACAGCAGTCGCTTTCAGTCCTTTGACCCGCTGTAGCACTGAGACATCAAGCATTAAAATCATGACACTGTATAGAAAGTTATTGAATCAACTAATTCCTTAGGGGTTTGACCATTATCTCTATCTATAATTTTTTGCTGGAGATGGTTTAGTTAAGCTTAGATATTCATTATGCAGCTGAAGACCATGCCAGGAAATTTTCGTAGCAGCTATCGAGTGTGCTGTGTTAACTTTTTCAAAGAAGTGGGGGAAGAAGAACAAAGAGAAAACAGGTCAAATTACATGTTCTTTCAATTCCATGCTGGAGTGTATTTCCTTTCTTGATCACAGGACGTATTGCCATGCTCTAACCTGTCACCTGTAATCTGAGTTCAGCCTTCAGCTTGACCCATGCTTGTGCGGTAACTTTCAAAGATTCTGTTTTATATTAATTCAATGATAGGGCAGTTTTTACCCAGCTGAAATATTTGACTAGGCTTTTCCTTGTGTCTTTTCTGTGACAACTGCAGTACTCCCTTGTGCAGCTCCCAGAGTACAGTTGCCAAGATTACAGTCCTAGAACATAGCTTTGAGTATATTCCCCTTCCCTCGGCAT
>NW_009910861.1:38772-39885 GCF_000696875.1 Nestor notabilis
GGAGGCCCTTCCTTACCCCTCTGCTAGTCACTGCTGTGATGTCTCCAGCCTGTATGTAGCACTAGTCCCTATTACTAACCTCCTGTTTTGTCTAACAGCTTATCTTAGCTATGAGTGGGCATGACAACCTCTAAGGACACAGAGTGTTACTTCAGTGCTGTTCTTCAAACTCCTCTTCATTAACATGTTACCAGTCCATCCCCTGGGGATGGGAGATGATGTGCAAGTCACTGTGGGATTGTTTCACCGTTTTGGGGTTTTTTTTGGTGCTTTTCTGCTTGTCCACAGTTACTGCTTTTCTTCCACAGCCTGTGGTATGTCCCTTCTCTTTCTCTGCATCTGCGTGCCATACACCATTGTGGTGTGGCAGTTGGTGAGCAGAGCTACCTTTCAGGGCACCCTTGGGAGGCTGGGGCTGAACGCCAATGCTCCGCTGCCTCCCAGGACCCTCATTAGTCACCTTTGGCTCTTAAATTCTTTCCTCTTCGTAATGGACAGGCATGTAAGCATGACCCATAAACTCATCCTGGTTCTGATTCACACACCTTTCTACGTCCCAATGTGGCTTCATAGGCAGAAGTCCTGGAAACATCTAAACACCTTTTTATTTTCCTGGCTTGGTGTGTCGTCCCCCCCGCCCCAAGAGGGTGAGAGAAACCGTGTGCCTGCTTTTTGCCTTTGCATAATGTTGTTCCAGAGGTGGCCACTGCGTTGAGTGAGTCTGTGGGGTGCTTTCTTCTCCACCTGATCTCTGCGTTTGCCCCATCGTGTGCTTCTGGGTGATTCAGTAGCAGAAATTAAAACATGAAAGCATGGAAAATACATGTTACATACACTGTAAAATGAAGCATTAGAGGTGTTCTGTCCTGAAACGGATGCATTAAAATTAGCACAACCTAATTAGCAAATAATTTCTGCACAATCGTAAAAACTCTATTCATGTTCATATTTTCTCTCTGAACTCTCCAAGTCCCTCCAAAAGCTACAAACTAGAATGCAAAGTTAAGGATGGGAGATGTTATATTGCTACTTCCAGTTCTGTCTCTCTCTGGCGAGTACTTTCCATTTCTCTGGGATTGAAGCATCTGTTTTTAAAACTCATTACAGCAGGAA
>NW_009910861.1:39896-132515 GCF_000696875.1 Nestor notabilis
GAAGTAACGATTTTACAACAGCTTTTTGGTAGTATGGTGTTAAATAGAGATATATCTGTGATCAACTGTAGTCTGACATAATGATGTTTCCTTGGAAAAATCACTGAATTTATCTTTGATATAAAATAATAATAATAATAAAAAACTCAAACGTTTTGATAGGTTACGTCTTCATCTCAGTTGTTTTAGCTGATGTGGCATGTTAAATTTGCATTGCACCTGCCAGCTTATTGTATGTTAAGCTCTGTGAACATGACATGGAATTTTCTAGAGTTAACAGCAAAGGTCCCTTCCAACACAAACTCTTCTATGATTCTGTGATTATGTAGTGCTAATAAAGTGCACGTTGACCTGCACTGTACTGTATAGAGCTCCGTCAATCAAAACTGACTTCTGAGAGAAGGTGGAAAGAATCTCTGTGGTTTATTACACTCCATTAAGCTTCCTAACTAGTTATAGCAGATAATTCTAAGGATTTTTAACCTAGAATTCACCTCATTCAAGCTAGGTTTTTGGTTTGTTGTGGTTTTTGTGGAGTGTTTTGATTTTAGTTTTCTTTTTTTTATGTTTTAGAGTATTGCTGCTCTCATTACTGGACACAGCTTTGTGATGTGTCTAGAGTTATCTTCCATCTTGGAAGGGCAGAAACCCCTCAGTCTGAAGGATGATCTCAGCTATTTTCAAAGCTAATGACTTAGAAATGAATGATGGACTGCTTGTCTTCAGAAAAATCTGGATATTTCTGGATTCAGAAGGGTTTTTTTAAGCCAGTGGGGAACAGGTGAGGGAAACTCAGCAGTAGGTGCAAAACTGGAGAGAAAAGTCTGAAAAGAATCAGCAGCACTCTGGAAAATCTTTTAGATGTGAAATTAGAAATTTAAGCCATTTGTAATGTTAGCCAAGGGAGATGAAACTTTTGATGGAGTGAGTTGTTTGCATGCACTTGGGTCCCAAGACTGACTTCCAGCATCCACATCGCTTGGTTATGCTATCTTCTCAATCAGCACTGAATTCTAGGTTTCTTTTTTACCTTCACACAGTTCCATGTTGTGCAACAGGTCTCATGCCCTGAGTCTGTCCTAGATCTCTGGTTAACTGAAACTCAGGGTCTGGAATTCCATGAGGTGGACTACAAACTTTCCAGGGTAGACATGAAGCACTGTAAGGCACCATGCAGAAGCTGGGAGCATGCTAAGCACTTTGCCATACAAACACCAAATGAACATGAATTTAGCAGCAACTCAGGATTAGGTCTGTCCTGTCGAGAAAGACAGGACCTCTCCTGACTCATGAAATACTCTGTGGAAACAAATTAGTCCCAAGAAAAGTGTTTTTTCCTCTTGAACTCATTATAGACTGTAAGGGCTGCATATTTAGCTTGGTACTTCAGGATATGTAGATCTGGGTCTCAAGCAGTGTCATTTATTTCACACAGTTTAAAGCCACAACTCTAGCTGCAATTCAGAACACGAAGAATACTTTCCACTGGATTCCTGTAGTTTCAACTTCATCACTTGAGTTACAATGATTTCTTCTTGTGCCAGAACAGAGTTCACACACTCTGCAATTTACTGCTTCCTGCAACAGTTTGACACAGTCTCCTGTGGGAGAAAAATAAGTTAAACAGAGAACTTTTTCCTCTTAAAGAATTATATTGATCTTACAGATGCTGAGTTGACTTGCTGTGTTTTTCCTTAGAGCACTTGGCTGCAGATTCGCTTAATAGTAAATATAAGAGCCCTATCATCTCATTTTCCCTTAAGCCAAAGCATTGTAATTTCTGTCAGTCACTGACACGCAGTTTTTCTTCTAAAGATGAGATTTAATAGTATGAAACAGCTCTTCAGTATTCACTAAATTCTGTGTCATTATTTTCCTACTGTAACTATTTAATTTCTCTTAAAAAAACCCCTCTGTGGTTTATATGCAACCTAAATTTCAAGTGCAATATATAGAAAATACAAATATTTACATTTTGAGATATGGTTTACACTGTGCTTTATTGAAGTGTTTCTTCTTGTTTCAAAAACCACAAGAGCATAGCTTAAGTAGCCTACTCGAGAGAGCAAATTCATCATGTGTCTACTTCAAGACTCTCTTGTTGTTTAAGGGCTAGCTAGATTGTGGTAAATAATCCATAGACCTTAACAGAAGGCAATGCTGACTCACATTCTTTCTGGAAGAGCAGCAGCTTGCATCTTTTGCTATCCTCCTCCTTTCTTTTGCCCCTTTTCCATCTCATATTCTCTGAGATGGGAACGAAGAGGTTCTTTCAGCTCTGGAGACTTTGGTGATGTTTATTAGACATTGATCTTTATGGCTTTATTTCAGCTTGACTGGGCTCCCAAAGGACAGTTCCTATGTTCTGCAGTGAGCTACAATACATTCCTCCCTGCTGACTGTAATCTGTGTTTCCAAAATGAGGATGACTCTTGGCATGTGCTCATAGACCCTGTGTTCTTACACAGCACGAATGTCAACTTCATGTCTTCAGACAAGGTGAGGAACCTCCTCATAGGCTTTCCTACCTGGGAAGTTCTTTTCACATTCAGCCTTAAACGTGTGTGTCCATGTCAGGATATACAAGGATATGTATGTGTGTATGTAAATGATATACAAAGAGTATGTGACCGTTTGCTTGACCTCAAACAGGCAGTGTGCAGTGATTTTTCTATCTTTAGGCAATCTTGAGGACATCACCAGATGCACTGTGATAAGGCAACACCACATCAATAGTGCAATATGATTCTATTTTGATTTAATGTATGAGAATTGACCTTTTGTGCTAGGTAATGTAAACATGAAATAAAAGAGGCAGTTTTGGTCCCAAAGGCTTACTGGTTTAGCAATGTACTAATCTTTTATCTGCTGTTGAATAGTTGATGTGTGCAGAATGTGTAGCTTGAAGGCAAAATACACTGCCATGACACTTCCTTTAAAGCTCAATGTGTGGCTCACCATCCAGGGTCACTCTTGTAATTCTTCCAATTACTTCACTCTTCCAATTGCTTGCTTTATTCCAAGTTGTTTGCATACCAGTGCTAAGGTGATTTTATGCTATTGCCAGTTTTGACATAATTCATGAAAGACAAGTAACCTTTGTTTTCATTCTGCAGAGCTCATGTGGCTGACAGAAATGACCTTGACATGCAACTTATATTCCCACAGCAAGAGAGACTATGTTTAGAGCAAAAGATTTTAACTCCCCTTAGTGAATAGGGGTGGGGGGGTGAGGAGGGATGTGTGTGAATATTTTAATATCTGACACGGTGTTTTACAGGTAATTGATTTAGAAAAATTACTTTGCTTCCTCATTTAGTGGCTAGGAAGTAATAAAATCACTACCCCCCACCATTCAATTCAGAAATCCACCACAGAGATGTTGGAAGTAGAGAGAGCCAGGGATAGAGAGAGTGTAAAGTACTTTTTAAACCAGACAACACATTTCTCTATAATGGTGGATTACTGCAATCATTTTCCCTTCCTTCGCAGAGCACAAGGGATATAATACTCATGAGAATTATGCTTCATCCCTTCAAATCTTAATTACCATATTATACAATTAGAGATGATATTCATTGCTATGAGGGAGTTGCAGACAGCCATTGGGCATTACCATGGAATGCAGGAGTAAAGGGAAGTCCTGCTTTATGTTTGGCTTTAAAAATTGAACAGACTGTGGGGTGTAATGTGACTGGTTCAGGTTTTGGTGACATGGAAGTTCATATAGCCAGCCCTGATCTCGTGGTGCTGTGTTGAGATAGGGTACAGATGCAGACACTGCCTTCCCTCTCCTTTGTACCCCGTTCTGTTACGGAGCCCTTCATGGTCTCTGAGGGTTGCTGGGACAACTGTGGTGGCATGAGGAGTTGGCTGTCCTGGTGCAGTGCACTGCTTTTGCATTGCTGGGGAAATCTGGGGAGAGGGAAAAGGCAAAGCCTTTCCCAGTGTAAGTAAAGCAGCATAATCCAGTATTTAATGCAAAATCTGGGATGGTACTTCCGAGCTTTCATCTCACTGCAGGCATGTTTAAGGTCTCAAGTACCATTCTCTGCTTTTAGCAAAGGCTCATTGGTGATGCTTTCAAGTGTACTTTTGTGTAGAAAGTTATGTGCAGTCTTAGATGTGAGCTAAAGGTTCACCAATGCCTTTTGGAAAGATAACGAGCATCTGGGTACATAAGCTCATGGAGAAGAGTTCTCAAAACTAGTCTAATACTTTGATGCAATCTTGAGATGAAGACTTGAGGCTTTCTTTCCTTTTAATCTGTCAGAGTTATTAAGAGGTGAAGGGGGTGATACGGGGGAGAAGCAGAAGCAGTGATATGTGTTTCCATCTTAAATTACAAAACAAGCATTCTGAAGAATTTTCATGATCAGGAACAGGACAGGAAAAAGTAAACCAGTTTCCCTAAGTCTATCCCATGCTTCCCATGGATGCTACTAAAAACTGCAGTGAGTATTCATATGGATTTTAGTGGCTGCAGACGATGATGGGATACTGTGGCATAACAAATAACCACAGTTTCTCTTTGAGACCCAGGTGGGAAGAGAATATGTACTTGTGCTTGGGCTGCTTCTACTCTTTCTGTTCATAGCCATGATGAGCACTTTTAATTTTTATTTTTTTTGTTTCTAATTTTATCTTTGCTTATTTCATAAAAGGATAGCAAATAGTTGAATGGTCTGATATGTATGAGCCCAGGCAACTCCCTACAGTATGCGGGAAAAGTGCTTTTTGAGAAGGTTGTCACTGAGAACATAAATATTGTGTAACACTAGAAAGCATGAAAGACAACGTGTAGTTGACGTCTGTGGGGTTCCTGAGTTTGTGTTCCTTTTAGAAGGAGTCTTTCGCTGGTTAGAAAAACTGTTTGGTGCTTGCATAGCAACAGTTCTGCAGTTTTCTCTTTGACACCTTATCCAAGTTACTGTGACAACTGTGGCCTTAGAGTTGTCCGCTCTACGGATGGGCAAATAATGGGATCAATAAAGATGCATGCTGAGGTCAGAGGCTGGCTAATGTTTGTTTAATTGAGTCCCATGGCAGAAGCTGGAAAATGCTCTGCAGGGAAGGTTGTCATCCAGGGCACGTAAGAATACTGGAACAGGTCAAACAATTTGAGTCTGACCTTCCTGCATCTGGCAGAGCTTTAGGGTTCAGCGCACAATGACTTTAAACCACTCTTGCAATTTTCCAAACCTAAACCTGCTAAATATATTCCTGTTCAATAGTGTAATGCAAACTCAAGCCCCTAACATGTAAGATATTACTGGTTTTGTTATTTTTTAATTACAATAAGGTAGATTCCATAGTGCTTTACCATTCTACTTGACATCCAGTTAATGGGAAAAAAAAGAAAAAGAAGGTAAAACATTAAAGAGCACAAAGTCACCCTAGTTTAAGAGAAAACAATTCTGTACCTGAATGAGGTGGCTGGCACAATTAATTGATGAACATGAACCCATAATGTAGTGCCATTCCTGAAGCTGGAAAGGAAACAGACAGCCCTGGTTAAAGAGATGGGAATTTCCTGGGGGGGGTGTGGTGCCACCGGGTGCCAGGAACAGCAGATCTTTGATGCGCAGAAGAGGTTTAATGACTTAATGAACCTGCTGTACTGAATCAGTCAAGAAGCAGCAAGTGGAGGTATTAGAAAACTATATGGCAAGAACTGGTTATTTACCGGACTTCACTTATTTTATGGGCTATGACAGATCATTACTTTCAGATTACATATGAGGGTAGTTCCCAGAACTTCAGTGAAATAGCTGTCTCTTTATTTTCTGGGGAAATGTTCACATATATATAAAGAGAAAAATGTTTATTTATTTACATGATTTTCCCTCAAAAATACCTAAAAGCCTAAGGATGTTTTAACTAAGTGTTCTTCCTCTCAAAATTTAGTTTCACTAAGACATAAATATACTGTGGGCTATACCATCCAGGAAAAGGTTAATAACTGTAGGGAGACAGTCTGTTTATTGGCTGGAACAGAGACTTGGCATGCTTGGATTATGTCACTTTACCATTACACACTATGCTAACAAAATGAAAAATACTGGTTTTGTTTTTCATGTATCATGTATGCTAAGAACTTCCATTGAAAGAGAAGTGAGTGTGCTGAAGACTCTCATAAAAAACTGGGGATGGAAATGGATGTGTAAAGGCAAAATTAGGCAGTTTAGAGTATGATTATAGATATGAAAATGCTGGCTTATGTATTTAGACTATAAGGTTATCCTGCAGTGTAAACAATATACTTACAAGATGGTAATATGTAATATTTGCTATCCATAGCTAGGTAGGATAGGAACCTATGTGCATTCTTATAGTTATCTAAATAGTGAAGATTGGATAGAAAACTCTTCGCAAAGTAAGGCGGAAGTATTTTAATATATCATAAAGTTCAGACTCAACTTATCTCCAACAACTTCTTCACATAACTAAAGCTGCATATAAAAATGGGTTTGAAATCTTGCACTTAGGGTCACATCCTCCCCTTATGTAAGGCAGGATAGATTTCTTATTTCCAGTCAAGCTGGGACAATTTATAACATCTGGCAGCTCAGCTGTATGCATTTTAGGTATATAGATTCAGAAGGGGAATATTATTTTTATGATATGCAAAACATTGCTTTCAGAGAAAAGGAAACAAAAATTATATATTACAAAAAGCTTAGACATGCCTCAGTTTCAGTTTTAGCATGAGCCTTAGAAACCTGGCCTATATTCCTGAAGCGGTTCGCAACCACAGGCCAACTTTCGGGGGAACACCCTGCTCCCCATGGGGAAAGATTTATGATTTTATTCAGGATGTATGAAATGGAATGATTTTGGCTGGATTTCAGGAAACAAAAAGGGGGAGGGGGGGCAGCATCTACATTCATTTACACCCCTTTCAGTCTGCTTATTGTCAATGAAGTTTTAATGACAATGAACAAAGGCAGAATGTGGGCTACAGAATGGGAACTGTGTGCTTTGTAAGAATGGCCAAAGAAAAATAAATCCAAATAGTTGCTGACCCTTCTGTGAGCAGAAGCTGCTGGTGCTAGCAGAGCTCTGAAAAACAAGGCTGCAGCAGAAAACAACAGCAGCAGAGTCAGAAACACCCGTTAGGGACCTTTCTTCTAGATCCTGAGTTCTTGTTCTCTCTGACCTACTGAAATGATCTGGTATAACACAGCGTGAACTCAATCTTTGGAAATAGATGAATCCAGCTGTGTTTCCAAAATACGTGTATGTGCAGACAAGTAACTGTATTCCTGGAATACGCAGGAACTTTTCATCCCCTGAGCTGCACGGATGGACATTAATGCATTCTAAGGGAAGCTGAAACAGAATTTTTAAAACCAGTTAGTTGAAGGAACTGCTTCCCTCTGTCCCTTCTCACTGATAGCTTAATATTATCTAACACATGGTAATGCTCATTTAACGAAAGTGGTGTGTGTGTGGAGAACTGCTGTCTAAAATAAGCAGTTTCTGAGCCAGATTCCTGACTTTCATCCATTGCCTCCACACCACTAGTGCATGAGGGAATTCCTTGGTGCCTCAGGAGCCTGGTTCCCGCAATACCCTCTTGCTCTACCTTTCGGAGGGAGAGCATGCCAGGGACATAGCAGAAGCGAGGTGGGAGGGATACTTAAACCATTTGTGAACTCTGGCAAGCCCCAGCTGCTGAAAGAGCCCTTGGGAGGATGTTGCAGCTGAATGCAATTTTGAACAGTCTGAAGCGGCTCCGTGCTGCTGAGTGGGGTCCCAGAAGGCCTCCACATGGGATGGGAAGTCCAGAGACTCTTGCAGATTCCTGTTGCTGCACTCAGATCTTGCTGCAGGAGATGGTGACCGAGTATCTGCACCCAAATACGCTATCAAAAGCTTCAAAAAAGAGACAGGCTTTGCTTGATGGGAATAAAGACTCCAGCCTATCATCTAAATGTATCTGCATTTTGTAAGCAAAGCAATAACTTAATAATACACTGGAAGTAACAGGTACTGCCTGGGAGGCTGAAAGTGAGAACTGAACTGTTCCACCTGGGATCTGCGAGAGCCTTGAGGTCACTGACAAAGATGTCTTAACTTGAAACTGCAAGCTTTCTTTGGGATATGCTCTGTGCTTGAATAATCAAGTATGGAATGATTTATTGACATTTTATGCGGGTAGAAGAACCAGTCTAAAGGGAGACAAATACACTATTGAAATAGGTTTCTTTTTGATGGAAATGCAAATAAAATGCTTGGCTTGTTTTGTTTCATGATGTAGCTTGCAACTTTCTAAATGGTCTTAGAGAGACAAGGTTCATACCTTAACTGTCATTAAATTTTTCACGTAGTATCCAATACATGAACATTGTGGACCTCATCGCTGCTCAGTTAAAAACTTTCCCAGCCCCAAAATAATTAAAAGACAGCAGCAATGTCCGTACAGCAGCATGTCCATATGAAACCAGAAAATCGCTGCTAGTAATGTTAACCCCAGTAAATTAAAAGTCTGCTCATATCTTCCTTCCTTCTCATGTACTAATATTCCTAAATACATGGTAAAATATTAAAATGTAATTACACAGCAGATTCTTGACTGGAGAACTTTCACTCACCTGTAATATATGTCTTGCTGCTTTGTTAATATTGCCATTCAGGTACAATTTAAAATCAATGGAGAAAGTTATTCCAGAGCCTGCACAAGAAGGTCACAAACTCCCTTTGAAAGCACTGATACTTCCTTTTGTTCGCTCTCCTGTATCTGATTACAAATTACTAAATCCTACTGCTACTTGAGAACTTTTAGATTCTAATCAGTACTTTGATGAATGTACAGCACAATAACGCAGATGAGTGATGTCACCCTTTATGCGTACAGCCACATGCATGGACGAAAATGTGGAGAAACTATTCAGAAGCACTGGGACCTTTGAGATGTAGGAGCTTCCTTTGTAATCCATCCCAACTGTAAATTGTTGCCTAACAACTTGACATTGTTAAAAGGTCTAGTTAATTATTTTTTTTTAAACGTATCAATATGAAATGTTCTATTAAAATGTGAAGAATTACCTTTATGTTGATAAAATAGAATGAAACTCTGGAATAAGGAAATGTTACAGAAACTAACTTGAAGAAACAAGAAGGAAACATGAGTAAGTTTCAGCCAGGTCAGCAAATTAAAGATATTTTCTTTAGCATTTAGGATTGGTAACTTCCTAGTACTTCGTGCCGCAGTAAAGCAGACTGTTTATTAAATTAAGTAGAGATATACATCATACCCTTTTTCACGTAATGTAATGAAAGGAAAACAATGTAGCCAGGTGTCAATAGATAAGCAAAAAGTTCTTACAAGGTAAGGTGTCTTTGTAAACTATAATGAAAGCAAATCATTGAAGTAGAAGTCGTAATTATTAATTTCATACTGATGTTACTGATTTTTGTTTTACTGCAGATGACATGGTCCTGACGTTCTTTTAGCCTGTTTAACACACTTATATTCAGTATATTCACTGGGTATGAAAACTCCATTTTTAAATTTTTTTAAACTAAAAGCTGTTTTTTTTTAATTTTTTAAAATTTTTAAAAGACTTTTTTAAACTAAAAGCTGCACTGGAGGGATGCAAGGATTGTGCTATGAATTTATGAATGGGAAGGAATGCAGAGATCAGCCTCTCTGATACCTATTCAACACCAGGTGATGTCCCAGGAGGGATAATGCCTGTGCGTTCCTATATGGTCTTTGTATTTCTTTGCCTGTGTGGTTTTGTATTATAATGTCAATATTCTTTTAATGTGGATTATGAAGGAATTACTTTGCCTTATTTTAGAACACACACCATTATATGAGGAAAATTGGGAAATTTCCTGTAAAGAGGCCTTTCCTGGTGCCTCACACATGGGCAGTTGTGTGTGTTATTCTTCTGGGGCTACCCATGAAAACAGTAACAAGCAAAGGAAATGTAAGCAAAGCATACCTTCCTAAACACTACATGGTGCAATGGAAAAGGCTCCCTGCAAAGGTGCTGCAAACTGAAAGCAACTGCCTCTTAATAACCTTCCTCCTTTTCTCTGCCAGGGACTGCTGACACTCCCAGTGCTTTAGGCTGGTGCATCTGAAGTACAGGAAAAAGTTTTCCTGTAGAAGTTGAGTATCTTAGATATACCTCCTCCCTCTTAGGTAATCAATACTGCTTATTGGTCCTAAATGTGATTAAGCAATCTGCTATGCTTATGGCAAACTGGTGATTGAAGTAGTGCAAAAATACTGAACCATGTGTAAGTTTGTCACCAGAACCGAACAGATATTGTATGGTACTAGCTGTGGTCATAGTTATATATTCAATGTAGTTCATTTTCAAATCAAGAGCTAGAAACAAACTCCTGAGCTCTTGTAAATTTAAACTATATCCCTTTATTTTTCTATCCCATTCTTTCTAAGTGTGTATCTATACATTTATACAACTCCAATTGTCGATGCTGTTTTTTATCTGGAAAGCCCATTATACATACCTAATGCTTTTCCCAGCTGTAAATAGGTTCTCCTTGCAGTGTGTCACTTCCATTATCATGGGGTGCTGTCTTTTCAACACTTAGGCATGTCATGTCACCACATGATTAACATTTAAAACAGTAGTACACTGCTTTCGGAAGTGAAAGTCAGTATTACTTATGTACTTGGTTCCCTCGTTGATTGTAATATGTCACTATCCTCTAACTGGACAAATTTCTTTCAAGTGAGCTTGAAGTCAATGCAGGCAGTAAGACTGTATCAATTCTTTTCATTTCCCCTCCTTCCTCTTCCTCCATCATGTCTAATATGTCTGATGTACTTCAAAAGATCCTAGGCATAAGATAAGCTGTCAGAAGTCTCCAGTTATTTCTAAATAGATCAGGGGGTCTGAAACATTGGATGGGGTCACCTTGAATCTGTTGAAGTATGAAAAAGGCAGGCATGCTAGCCCAGATGGTCTGTCTTTATACATTTTATGCTATAAAGAGGGGCATTACTGTTGCATGGAAGGAAGCGGTTTTATGATCAAGAGCAGAAGAAAAGGATTTAGAATTGTTAATATACTGCTTGAGTGCTTAGCCATTTGTATTTACAGTAATTGCTTCTGGGGTGGAAAAAAAAAAAAGGTCTTTTTCCTACCAGCATATAGGAACAATAAAGGCTGAATGAGTTAAGTCTGGGAACCAGTTTGATTAGAAATTGAAACAAATCTCCCCGGACTCTAGGAACCTGGTTCATTTGTGGCATTCCTTCCATACTCTAATGGTCTCTAATGCTTGATACCAACTGATAAGAAATGCTAGTTTCTGAAAACAGCTGTTGTGGGTTTGGTAGTTTGGTACCACATTTTGAGAGCTGAATGTAAACCATAAATACGTGGAAATGCAGGCAAGCCAGATTGTTCCTTCAGATATGATTTGAATTGGTCATTATTTTAAAAAGTTCCCAAAAAGCACCGGAATGTTGCCTTTCACTTTTGGAAAGCAAAGCAAGACCACCATTATTCCAGCCAGTGCTACTGTATAAAATGTCTATAGTGTGTAACGACGTTGATGCTCTGTGACTTTTAATAGGCACTTGGAGGTACTACCTATCAGCATTTTAGTATTTTCTGTTTACTGAACTGTAGCCCAGTGCCATTTTGCTGGGATGGTGCAAGTGTTGGCTCAGAATCTGATTAAAAGAAAAACTTTTCTGTTCTATGCTCTTATTAGCAAATCTCAGGCCTTCAAATACCTGAAAAATCATGTTTCTACTTTCCAATGTTTCCATCACTCATTAAAACTTTTAAGGGATGTTTTGCTATTGTGCCTTGCAAGGCTTGGAGCCCTTTGCCTCTAGCGTTCTTCCCAGTGCAAACTTGAAAATAAGTTTCTTGAGGCACTCAGTGGGCCAGAGCTTGTGAGCTGAAAGCAAGAAAATTCTTTGGTTTCTAGTGTAGCAGCACGCTTCACTCCCCTGCGTTCCCCTTCCTGCTACTTCCACTCGTCATAGTTAATCAGGTGAAACCTCCTTGGGCCATCCCTGATGTTAACCCGCAGCTCTGATGACTTGTGTGTGACAAAGCAAGAATGGGGGTAAAGGTGTCCCAGTCCACTGTGCTATTATCATTCCTAAGGCTTGTGATACCCTCTGCTCAGGGACAGTAGACCTAAATAGCTATATATGGACTCACATATGTGGAATCACTGCATTAAATGGTGGGGGAGGTATACAGACACTGAAACAAAGAATATTTATGGTGCATTTATGAAACATACGCTAGGAAAGGAGTTTCTCCTCCACCAGACTTGGAAACAAACTCTGTGGGTTTGCATATTTTTAGATTAAAAAAAATGAAGGTTTCTATGCATTGGTGGTTGTAGAGATAGTCTTCTTAAAAGGAAATGTGTAATAACAAATGCATGTCACAGATAGCTCTGTTTTCCAGGTAGCTCTTTGTACATGACAAATTAACAATGACTATAGTTTTATATAATGTATAATTATCTATTATTTGTAGAATAAAGAGTGAACAGTGAAAGCAGAGGTCATGCCATAACACGCAGTACATGAAGTGCTAGGGAAGAATACTTTTTTTTATGTGGCCACTTCTTTCATTATTTGGAAATTGTGGGAAAATATTTCTGAAATACAGCCTCGACAGGCATTATATTTCAAACTGAATTTCATGGAGCAGACAGCACAACAACTAATTAACACTGACTTCTTTTCAAACATCTTTAACAGCCTGGTTCTTTGGTATCAGCTAGGCATAGTAGAGTCTTGTCGAATACAGTTGTTATTGGCTTATTTTTATCATTTTACCATATCACAGAACATGTGTCAGAACTGAACAATGTAAATGCAGCCTGCATTTTGGAAAACAGCGTTTGAATTATAAATCTTTACAAATCATTGAACTTAAAAATATAAAGTTTATTAATTATATTTGAGAAGTAGATGCAGACAAAAGTTGACATGTTAGTGGATTCAGATAAAGGTTATACGACATTTACCAAACATTTTTGTGACCCAAATCTGTGGACCAGACGGGAAGGCAGTTATGTGTAGCTGATGTTTCAATACGTTCTTCTGCATTTTCTGTGGTTTCTCTTTGATTTGCTGGTGTGTTTGATGAGATCGGATAGATGGCACCATGCTCACTTGGATGCTCTGTCCGGTGCATTCCCATGTGCACTTGACAATATTGTAGTTGTTGGTTAAGACCTGCAGAACACCCCACTTACCTAAAAGAGTCCAGATAATTTTAAAGGGTTTTGTGGTCATGATTTCAGTCTCAGGCTTAGGAAAAGGATTCATTTCTCACTGGAGACTGAGGAGGGAGGAAGGAAGCTGTGAAAGGGAAGGACAAGTCGGCAGAGGAAAGGTAGGCAAGAGAGAATGAGAGAAAGCATCAGGTGTAGAGAGATGGAAGAATGAGATGACTATAAACGGAGGGGAAAAAATGTAGTCAGATGTATTGTTTTTCTTTGCTTTAAATGCCCTGCAAGCAGAGGAGCCAACAGGCAGACTTCAGATTGCCACCAGGCACTTCAGATTGCATTAGGGTGCAAGGCAAGCTTTGCTCTCCATGGCTCATTTGAACCCTCTGAAAGGACAAATGATATAATTTGTGATGTGACTCATACAGGAAAGCAGATAATCAGTGTTGTACCATAATACAAGTGAGAAAAAGACAAATAACAGTCAAGGAGCAGTTACAGTAGACATTGTGTTCTTTTTATCTTCTGATATTTTTTATCATATTAGCATTATCATTATTATTTGCTAAAGTTATTGTATCAGTGACAAAAACTCAAGGCTTGGAGCCAGGAGCCTAGACAAAACAGTCTAATGTTTATGGCAGTCTCTTCCTTTGTTGGTTATTAAATCGTTTCTGTGAATGAAAATAGCGATAACAACAAGGAGAAATGTACACCATGCTGTGACCAATTTCCTGCCACACCATGAGTGATGCGCATAACTGCCTCCTCAGCTGTAACAATGCTCTTGGATGGAGAGAGCCTGAATGCAGACCTTAAGAGTGCGGCTGGAGTGACCTCCTGAATCGCACTGTTAGGACTGAGAAGAGGGCTGCCTAACTTAATTCTTCAGACTGCACAGCTTCCAGCATACTGAAAAACTAAAGTACAAGAGAACAGGTCTGACAGGGCCGGGTGGCATTCAGACTGAGGTTTCAGTATTGATTTGCTGTGGGGATATCAGTTTTATGGTGAAGTTAAAAACTTCCTAGCTTACCATCTGTATCTGCATTTCGCTGTGTTTTCTCTTTCTGTGTTTTTATTAAATTACACTAAAGGGCACCAGAGCAAACCCCTGATGAAAATGAAGTGCCTGGTTTTTGGAAACAATTAATGATAATTTTTAAAAAGGCTATCATTTGCAGTTCCATGCGGAGCCTCCAGCTACGTTGTGTGTCATAGTTTTCTAAACCCCTTTCATTAGTACTTTTGTAGGCAGACTTGAGAACTCCAAGAATTACCTAATGTTACACCAGTAAAAATTTTGCTTGAAGAACACAAATATAAGGAACTTTTCTACAGGGATTGCATTTGGCCATATTTTTTCCAATAGATCGTGTTTCTGTGGAGTTCTCAGACACTTACTGGAAGATCCTGCTGGCTCTGGGTCTGTGATGCAGAATGTCCCTTATGTTCATTAGTAGCTTGTATTAGAAGCAGAGGGCTTCTGAGCTTTTCAGCTGTAATTCAACAACATTAGTCTTAGGCAGGAAAGTGAAAATTTATTTACTGAAAGTAAAATATTTGTTTTGGCCAGAACGCAATTTTTGGCACTAGTCCTGACATCTTTCAGGTCAAATTTTGGTAGTAGGCTAGTAAGCCTGTCATTACAGACACAGGCAAATTTAATAAAAATTCAGTCTGATCTCATTCCTCATGGTGTAAATCCAGAGTTTTTTGCTGAAATCTACTGCCATCTGACTAGTCTTTCTGTTTCTAGGGTCCGCCAGTGTACACAGTGTTTGGCGTTATCAGCCCAGAGTATGTTTAGATTTTCTTGTTCTCATAGAAACTACTTAAAAATCCCCAACTCACTTTAAAATTCAGTATGAATATGACAACCTAACAATCCTGACCAGGTGACATAAACTTATGTTACTGATGTGACGATTATCTTGTTTAATAATAATGATCAACAGTAACAGCAACAATAATACTGCAAAAAACTATTTCCTGATGAAAGTGAGTATTACTATCCCTTTTATGCAGACAAATTGAATCCAAGGGATTAAACAGCCTGCCTAGCACTTCCATGTAAGATGGGAATGAAATGTGTATAGACAGATGATGAATTGTGCCTCATGCATAGTGTTTCTGGTGACTTTTCGATCGAACTTCGTTATGCTTATACTTTAAAGCTTGTGGAGGTAATCGAACCAAACTGAGTACTTCCCTTGCCTGCAAGATGAAACTCCTCGATGTACTACATAGGACACTAGTAAAGAACCTCTGCTTCACTGCACTAAAAGATAAAAAATTCCGATTGTGTGATTGGAATGTCTTTTTCCTTTGTTTTCTGGTTAGTCACCATCTTCATGCTTCCTTTTCCGAGAGGACAGCGGTTATTAAGAGCCATGCAGTTCCTTTAAATATTGTCCTTATGTCTGACCTTCAACAGCTCAGAGAAGACGGTAATCGTAAGTTTGGACTCCCTGTGAGTTATTATTCATGTTTTCCAGGAGATTTTGTAGGCAGTAAATGCTGGTATTTCATACAGTGGTTACCTGATGGAGAGGTGTGACTACCTGGGGATGCTGGGCCATGCCGAGCTCTTGTCACTCTGCAGAACTGGCACTCTCATCCATAGAATTTAGCACAGACTGTAGTCACTTTGGAGTTTCACCTCTCTTTTGAGTGTCTGAGTCTTTGGGCCAAAATTTCCAATTTGTTTTCCTAAATTGAGACATTGGAAACAGGAGCTAGACACTTAATAACATAAACTTGCTGTAGAGGCTTCAAGCATGCTGCACTGACAATATCAAGCATCCTAATGTAGTGTATCTAGATTTAGTAGCTGAGCCTAAGAGTTCTGGTTTATACTTTTAGATCTGGCCTGTACATTTAGATGTCAGAAACTATTTAAGCAGCTATTAGGCCTGCAACAAATTGCAGTGGAAAGATCAACAGAGCATGGAGGAGCCCTGTTTACAAGGTACCAGGGACTACTTGCATAACAAGCCTATCAATGATTTATAAAGTGTACAGATACAGTACCATGGAAAGTCTCACTCAGAACAATTGGTTACTCATTACCACATTGTTTCAGTGTTCACCTCATCTTAAGGGATGTGCTGGAGAGCAGTAAGGCCTGCCCATCTCTTTAGTACCTGATGATCCTTGGACAACTTCCTTGTCCTCTCTGTAAATTGATGTCAGTTTTCCTACATAAGTATAGGACTGCCTCCTGAAGTAAAATGCCTGTTTTATTTGAATGTTCTCTCTGAAACAGTTGGGAGAGCATCCATATCAAACAATTTCTACACTGCAGTATTTGTACCTCAAAGAGTTAGGTTAAGGGGTTTGGATCAAAGCCTAGTTGACACTGCATACATCATGGGGCCCAGGGAGAGAAGCATTAAATTTTTTCCTTAAAATTGGCTGTTAAATGCAAATGCATCATCCTTTGTGTTATGTAAAATCCAAGCTGAGTGTTCTGAATTTTCTTGAGGTAGCAAACTGTTGAACAGGCTCTCCTTCATTTTAGGGTGTTTCTATCAGACTTCTGATGAATTCATTAAACTTGATATTCATCACACACGACGAAAAGTATATAACCTTTCTGGGAGGGAAGTGGTCTGCTCCATAAATAAATCTAACCTTGTAAAATAAAGATGTGCTAGAATGAAATACCTGGATCCAGCAGTGCTGTAACTTGAGCAAGGCGAGTGTTTGTAATGGTAGCTTTGGGAAGGAGGCTACCCATAGTGGAATGGATGAACCTTATGATGTGCCCTGATGGTCTAAAAATCCAGGCTGTGCTGCATCAGGGGAAAAAGTAAATTTCAGAATCAAGGTCCCTCAGGAAAGAAGTTTTGCCAGCGTTCCTCTTTTGCTATATGCTGAGCTCCTGTCTCAGCATGACCTCAGACCAAAACCACTGCAGTACTACAAAAATAAAGACACTCAACAAGCAGGAAAGTTTTGGATTATATTCTGAGAGGCTATCTCTTATGATCTGTGTCCTTCGGGAGATCAAAGGGCAGGTACTCACGGAATGCTCTCCCTGATTACTCGCTCTATTTGATACTAAGTCCATTGCTTTCTGCATTGTTTGGAGCTCCTCATGACTATGAAAACTGGCTCCAGCATTGAAAACGCTCTAGTAGCGTAAGGAATAATGAACAAGTTGATGAGTACCATGTATCCATGTTAGCCAGAAATACAGAACAGTGAATGGTCCTTCTCACTGTTTTTTCAGGCCAACTACTGTCAGGTGGCAACTAAGTACTAAACCAGATCCATATCCAGGATCATTAGGTGAGAAACAGCAGGCGTACTACTAAGCAAGAAGGTCAGGTATAGCCTTTGCTGTATCTTGCTAGTGATTTTCCTGTCATGCCAGTACAACTTTGACTTTCAGTGGGTTGTATTTCATGTGTATCCTAAAAGCAAAGCATCAGTCATACCCTAACTTAACTGAAGAGTTTGAAAAGTCCCAATCCTCTGCTTGTATTATCCAGATTCCAACACCCCAATGCTGGGGGCTTTTCTGTTTTGGTGTTCCTCTCTCTGCTCCCTCCTCACCCCCTTTCCCCCCCAGCCCTTGCTTCCAAATGAACTGTGAAGCTTTGCTTCGTATGCTTTGGTTCTAAATGTAACTACATGACAGATATAGACCCAAGGCATTTTCTGACCTTTTTTTCGGTTGCAGCTTGTTCAGGGTATCATGGTCAGATTTGCTGCCACAGGGAATTGGCCAGAGTTGGTATACTCCGCAGCACTTGCTATAGTGGTTGGATGCCAGTGAAGAATGCTTTATAGCAATGGCAGTGTTACAGCATCACAGTGGGTTTTCCTAATGATTGCCCACAATCCAGTCACAAACTGGTTACGATACCAATGTAATCTCTGCTTATGGAAAAATAAACACCCCTGTTAAGACCTGAGTAAATCCTCCTCAGTACTGACTGTGACCAACATATGATCCAAATCAAGTCTGGAGAAACAAATATTGTGCTCATACAATGGTTCATTTGAAAGCTGTACTGTGTTTAATCTGTATTTGTTTTACATTTGAGTACCGATTAATGACACAACCAACTTAAATCTATTAATTGCTGCCTGAATTTCTTTTTTAAGTTGGGACTCTCCCTCCCCACTCTCTCCCACTAATTGAATTTTGATCCTGTGGAACCAATTCTACTCTCAGTGAAGCTCTCAGGAGCCCTGCAAAGCTACTGTAGACAAAGGGGCTATAGTCGGTCACTTACCAGACACAATGTATGGGGATTTTTTACAGTTTAATGTAGACTCAAAATAAGAGACACATTTTTTAATTTTAGCATGACAAGCCATGTGCACCCACAAATCAGGCTGTTGTCATCAGGGTCTTAAAAAAACATACATCTTGGCCAAAAAGTAGGTTAATGCAGTTAAACGAAGTACAGTATAGGAGAAAGAGAGGGAAATCCACAGAGGTGGAAGGGGAAATTAGTGTACTATTTACTAGTACCTTTTAAAATCTCTCTTCTGTGCCTGAGCTATTAAATAGAGGGCTGGAGAAATGTAGTTTTCCTGCAATAATATATTGTTTCCTTCAGCAGAAATATCAGCATCTTAAAATGAAAGTTGTCTGTGTGTGAATTGTACTCTTGTTGTGGTGCAAGCAAACGCTTCATGTTACTGAAAGAGTTTTCCTTAATAAAGTGCAGAGGCTAGAATGGTAAATCTTTTGAAGTTGGTCCTAAACATGTAATATTTAGCTTGAGAAGCAATAGGGAGGAAATGAACATGATAAGAGCTCATTCAGTAACAGCCCTAAATTGATTATTTCCTTCCTTATGTAAACTTATCAGTCAGCCCTTTGGGCTCACTTCCGAATACCAGCTCAGCACAAGAGTCTTATCACAAGGAAATGGAATGTAAAAGCCCTGACAATTTTGATAAGGCACGTACTTTGGTTATGATTCTATCTCTCCCCTTCTCCCTTTTAAATAATACATCTGCGCTAAAACAGGAGGTGCCCTCCCTCTAACTTTTGTATAGCTATAACTTGATGTTGTTCTATTCAGAATAAATCCTGGTTATTTATTCTGGTGGTTTTTCAGGATATTCTTAGGTAAAGAGATTAGAAGGTATATTGACAACTATAAGCAGCTTTGGAATAGAGGGGCATAGTACTCTGAATAGATTAGTTCTGAGTTCTTAGACGCATTCATATGTTTTAGACACAATCTAAAGATTCTCAGTAGAGCAGAAACTGTAGGAAACTTAAGACTCTCTTTTTATTTGCCACCTCTACACCTTTACTCCAAGCATGATGTTGTGGGTCCCACACCTCCATGCAATGGCAGAACCCGGACTGATAAGGATCCTACAGTTCACAGTCCAAAAGCCAACAAACAAACTAAAAACTCTACCATACAAACACCAAACCACACACACAAAGGTCCATATGGCAAAAGAAAACTGACAAGCAAGCTCTACCCACCAGCCACCACATCACAAAACCTCACAGTTCTCACAGCCAGAAAAACAGCAAAGCAGCCCAAAATACAAATTTAACTTCATTCAGTTGTTCCAGTAAAGTAATAATTTAAAAGCGTATGTAACAAGTTTTGTGGTTCATTGCATACCAGGACAGCAAAGCCTGATAAAAGTGCTCAAATGACAGTACTGTTTTTGTTTGAGATGTGATGACATGCTCCTTAAGCAAATGTTATAGGCAGCAAATCCATGACCCAGTAAAATACACTCCAGACCATCAAAGTAGTTCTACAGCTTGATGAAATCCACTCACGTCTAGGAAGAATGACCTAAAACTCTTTAGATGGGAAAAAAATGTGGTGGAATTCAGAAAGAATGTTTTTTAAGCAAACACTGACATACCAAAGTTGAGTGTAACTTTTCCAGTGAAACCTAAAGCTAAGCCAAACTTACCTGATTTATTTTTTCCACAGAAACTCAAATCTTGAGTTGTTTTATGCAAATTAGGGAAAAGTTGTGTCTAGAGCTGGCCTGACATGTGAGTTTGATTGGCTGCTTAGCTAAAATCTCTTAGGAATAGTCATCAGAACAACTTCATAAATAAGAGGGGGCTTAATCCTGGCACTGTTAAGGTTCGTGGCAAAGATGCCATTGATTTTAATAGAGTTAGGATTTCTACAAAATTTTCATTATGCTTTTCATGAGGAAGCCCCTAAACTTCTTTACAAGACATCCTAAGTGCTTACCTTTGAAGAAAAGGTCTCTTGCAATGGCAAGTATATTTGGTGAGGCAGTGTGATTGTAACAGCAACAAGACTGGAAAAAGGTCATGGAGCAAATCCAGAATCTATCTACGTGCACAGGGGCACCCAGAGGAAACAAAGGCTTTCTGATGGAATACTTGGGGTCTGAGCAGATGAATCTATGTTACCTTTGCTCTCCTTGTGAGCAATATGAATGTTCTAAGTCTGTGCTTGCTATGCCATACTGTACCACCACACCTGTAACAAGCTGCGTGTACCAGTAAGAAAAATCTCATTAATGTTTTGGGGGGAAAAAAGATAGAATCAAAAGGGATAAGGAAAACTGTGAGTGCTAGGTAGCAAAATAAAAGAGGGTGTAACTGCATTGCCTGTCATTTGTTTTGTGGGGCCTATAGCAGCAAAGTCCTCAGGGAAAGGAATTACAGTAGGAGATATTATCTTGGTTTAGTGCTTTATTTCCTATCTTAAATTAATAGTGCATAGGATTTTCATTGATTTCATAATTGATATAATTATTCATGAGTCTATTTTGTGGCACAAGCAAGTAAAAAGCGCTTTGCTGCTCTGTGAAGCCTGGCTTGTTTCATGAAGTTCAAATTAAGGCCTTCAAGAGATCAGTACGATGGACAAATGCTATTGCTAAAATTTTCAGTCCAACAACCAAACTGGTGACCAAAGCAGAGAGCGGATGGAAGGGCTGGGAGTCGCTACCCATTTCTATAGATGCTGATGTTTGTGTTTAACTCCACAGGGAGAAAAATTTAGTGACTTCAGATGCTTTGCAGCAACTGGCTGTAACATGCGTGGGTTTTGCTTTCTGACATGGCACTGGCTAAGTGCAGAGCAAATGATCTCTAACGCAGCACAGTCTTTGTTCATGACGGGCTTTGTTCGTAGTGATAAAAATGAGGGTGCCATTGTGTAATCAGTCATTGATTGCTTGAAGGTAGAGAACAGGGTAAATTTAGAGAGAGCTGTCAGAAATAGTTTCTAGCAAAGCTCAGTCGTCCATCTGTGGTTTGCTTCTTTGGGCTGGATTCTGCCACCTTTACTGAATGTAGTAGTGTACGATGAGAAGAGGCACATTGGAAAATATTTGTGGTCCGCTTAGAGGTGGCAGAATTGGGTATTTATTTAGGTCAAACAGAGTCAAGTACTTGGAGGCCTAGGGAGCTGATGTAATGCACTGGATAAGTGAGCATATTTTGAAGGAGCTACATTCTGCGGTGTGGTGGAATAACTGTATGCTCTCTGAGTAGGTGTCTGCCAACATTCATGGTGATCTGGAGACAATTGTGTGGCCAGAGACTTTCTAACAAAAAGATCTGCAGAGTCCCAGTGAAAAAAAACCATACAACTCTCCCAAAATCTTGTGAAAGCAGACCAAACCAGAAAATGAAAACCATTTTCATACCTTGTGCTTATTAATCATGAGGTTTTGGAAACACGTGACAATCATCTACTACCCAGGCCAGGCTTCAGGCTTGTGTACTACTTTGAAAGTGTTTGGGCTGAATTCAGGTTTCAGTTATCTCAAAAGATAAACCAGTACATTTTATTGTCTTGAAACTTGCAGGAACTGTTTTAAAGAGTTCAACTTGTCTGTTTGGGTTAAGTAGAAGGGCATAAAGTCAGGCTGGTTTGTTAGCTAACAGTAAATATGTTTCTTTCTTTCCTAAAAGGTACATACTGTATGAAAACAATACAGAATGCATGTGCAAAGACTTCATCAGGTAACTATAAGTTTATAACCAAAATTCATTGCAAGATCATTTTCACGTACCTGACTTCAGCTTTTAAAAGAGCTTATCCTTTACTTCTCTTTGTCCTTTTTTTACAAGCCACACTTTTCCCACCAATTAGATATAATTCCTGCTAATGAATGATCAATTTTCTCCAATGTTGCTAGTCCTAAATAGTTGCTGTAAAAGAGGCATGTCTTGAGTCAGCATGTTTATTGTATGCTGTAGCTCTAGTAGTATTGTGTATTTATTATACATGCAAAGCTGTGTCATACATTGTCACCTGCATTTCCAACAAGCAAGTAAGAGGTCAGGTGAGCTACATATGTTCACTATGCTGTGAGGTGATCTATATGTAGTGTTCTGTTCCAGACTCAAGCACTGGGGAACAGCTCAAAGATTGTGTAATGTGGCAGGCAGCAGCGTGTAGCTGCTCCACTGAGTAAGTTCCCAGGAAAGGATTGTGGCCTGTCTTACCTGCATGCTTCATGTGGCAACATCATGCTGTGGAAGCACATTATTGTCACCTCCTGGGGCCATCTTCTCAGTGTTGCTTGGTGCCCTGTGACCGGAAGGGTTATTGTCTCATCAGTGCAGGTTGTCCTTTGCATGACAGCCCTTCTGCTTGCTCAGAAACTAACTGTTTGCAGTCAGCCTAGGGATGTTTAGCTCCTATTTTTGTTCCTGTGGACACGTAATACAGATGAGACAACTGAGATCTGAATGGCTGCCAGTATAAGTGGTAAAAAAACACTGGTGCAAACCAGATTCTTGTCCATCTCAGATGGTATCAGGTGATAAGCCAAAGATACGATCTACTGTGGCTTCACAACATACGGTTTTTCAGTGTGGGGTTTTTTCATGACCCCATGAGTGACATTACAAAGAACACTGAACAGCAATCTGTGAAGTTGATGTATTTTAAATGTATGTTAAATTCTTCACTCTACAGAAGCTGTACCATGGAGTAGACACCTTTCCTCCTTTCGAGGGTTAATCTCATAAATTAGCATTAGAACAAAGCCTGAAGAAGCTACCTCCCCTTCCACTTCTTTTCCTTTTGTGGCAGATCAGTTATTCACCAACTTTCTTAGTTTCTGGAACCAACTCTTTGTTTTGCAAAACGTTGTTCCACCCCTGCTGTCTAGTAGAGACCTGTTCCAAGCTGTGTGCCACAGGCCAGGAACATGCACAGGCAACAGAAATGCCTTCCTTACAAAACAGTCTTTGCAAACATAGTGTCTGCTGTCTGCCCTAAAGAGGAAAGGTTTTGTTGAGAACAAGGAGACCTGTATGCATTTCCCTTGGGAAATTCGCCTTAGTGGTTTCTAAAACTGTTACTAAAAGTCTGTATTTGAGGAAATGGCCTATACATCAAAATAGACAAGAGATTCCTCCAACATCCTCCATTGTTATCTGTGACCCTTCAGAGCTAGCCATTTGTGCTACCATGGGAAATGTTTCTAAAGTAACATGCGTTGTTCTGCTTTTAATGGTTCCAAAATCCCAAGTCGATTCTGTGAAGTACATTTTGCTTAATTACATCTAGTATTGGAGTTTGCATTCCTTCAGGCACTGGATTTCCTGTTAGTGGAAATTGCACCTTTTCTTTCAAAACTTGTAATCGTAATAACTGTAATTTAAACTCCGTACATTTATTTTGTGTGGCATTATTGGCTCTTGAGACTTGCATATCTAAACATGACTTTGTCCTAATGCAAATACATGGATATTCCCAGTGTCCACATTGCCTTGTGTAAGTTTCTAGAGGAAAACGTATGTTAACTTGGAAGAGAAGGAATATTAGAAATGCCTGTTAGAAAGTTGGAAAGAAGTCTCACCAAACCTGATAATTCTTTTGTTGGTTGGAATGGAAACAGAAAAAATGTTTCAGAGGAACTAACTGTGCATAAGATGTGATTCAGGCTCATAGAGAAATTGATTTAGTACAAAATCTTTTGCAGAAGACATGTTTTCATTGAAGCCAGTGAAATGAATGAGACTAAGATAAATAATTACTATTTAAAAAATAAAGAAGTCAGTAACCTCTGTGTCTCATCCTTACTCACCTGTCCTGCTGCCACATAGATGGTTTCTGCATCATGTCTGTTCTATAGAAATTGAGTATGCTTTTTAATTGTCCAAGGGTTTTGCTGAGAAATCGGATTGTTAGAGTTACTGCAAATAAAAGATCATCTCAATAGTCAATTATTTCTTTGTCTAAAAGGAGTAATTAAATTTGATGACAGAAGCTGTCAATGTATAAAAATATACAAATGAATGGAAGGTGAGAACAAATACTGACAAGTATAGTATACAACCAGTGCTCTTGACAAGACTCAGGGTTGAATTGAGCAAATGGCTCATAAAGCTCATTTAGCAGGAGGACAGTAAAATCCTTCCTTTAAGGTGATTTAGCTTTTTAGCAAGCATTTATATGGAGACAGGGGTCTACCCTGGTACATGGGGGTTCTTACTTTTATTAGGCACTGCAGACAGCACCGCAATATAACTTTAGTTTATTATGGCACTAAACCTATTAAACTGTTAGAGTCTTTGTTTTCATTTGAAGTGAGTTTTGTCTCTATCCAAAAGGGGATAGCCATTCTTTTCCTATACTGGATGTTGTTTTTGATGGACAGTCATCTCTGCCTCTTTTTGAAAAGCATGAGTTCGCTTTGTGCTAAATGGCTGCAAGGGAAAACAATGTAAAGTTAATTGTAGGGGTTGATTAGTAACTCACAACTACAGCAGCTCCACTTAGAAAAAACGTGAAAACAGTTACTCCATTCTCTGTCTTATTGATTAGCATCATCCAGACGATAAAAATTAGTGATGGACACCTACAGGGTTGTCCAACTTTCTGGGGAACAAGCCAAGAGCTGTGGTGAGTACAGAGAGAGCCCAGGTTAGGAGCTCTCCCACAAGGGTGGGGATCTGACTGATGCCCCAGGTAGCAGATAGCTACTGTCTCATATGGACACAACAATGAGCTTTAAGCTGTCTTAGAAACTTTTTCTGGATCTGTTTTTTCACTTTCTGGTCTATGACAAATTCCAGTATACTCATATTAGCAGGTTCTTCTTCTTAGCCACAAATCTTACAAAACTGAGTATGTTTTCCACTATATCTATCTCACTCCAAGACAGGGAAAACATAATAATTTACAAACAGCTAGATCAGAAACCAGTTTTGTCATGCCTGTCATTAGTTAGGTTGACCAGTCTACCCTGGCATACTTGACTTTAAACCCATACCTAACCTTAACTCCAGCATGATGGTTCTGTTCAGATCAGACCTTCATGATTTCAAGCCCTTGTAACCCTTCACTAATCTGGGACTTGGAGTCTCTTTCATGTTTTCTTTGTAGCTGTATAAATGAGCATTATGCAAAATGCTAAGAATGTTCTTAAATCACTGCCTGGGTTTAACAGCTAACAAAACCAAACAGCAAAATAAGAGCAGGAAACCAGCAGGTGTGTTAGGAAAACATGTCAGGCTTGCTCAGACTGTAACCTCTGCTTCTTAAGTGGATGGAACAAACAATTATTTATTATATTTTGGGAGCATCTGGCATTAAGTGTATTGGTCATCAGGACAACTGAAGTGAAAGAGGTGTTTATCACAGTGCTATGTTAAGTGGATTTGAGTGCAACAGAAATAAACAGAACAGACAAAACAGCCTCTGGAAAAGTTTCAGGACTGTCAAATTGGTGAGGGTTCTGGTGTTTCAGACAGCTGAGGTTGTCTATTAGGAGCCAAAAAGCACAAATGACAATATGCTCTTTTCTGTTTGCTGGTTTCTTTTATTTTTGTTTGTTTCCCTGTAAAGAAGGCACATTTCATACAACTATATTAGTGCACTGCCCCTCATCCTCATGCCCCCCCTATCTAACCCTCCCCCACTTAAAAGCAATCTCTAGCCTACCCATCTGACAGATTCTACATCTTCTTTCACATGCACTCCTTTGCTCTCCTCCTCATAGGGAAACCTCTCATTTGCTGCTCTACTTTTTCTTATCTGACATGAATGAGAAAATTCTGGCTTCTTTCTTTTCAGAAGTTGTATTCTGGTAGGTGATCTAAGATGGGTAGATCATATGGTACAAATTCCAGGATGTAATCATCTTGCAATCTTGCATCTTGCTTACAAAGGTTGCAAGATTTACATATTGGCTGTTCTTTACGACTAGAAGTCATCTTTCTAACAATAGAATGGACTTCCCATTACTTCTAACCAAATACTACTTAATTGCAAACAAAGAATGTCAAATCATTTCTGAATTCAGCATGTTACCGAATTTACCAGACCCAGCAATTTCAAAGTCCAAGATGGAAATCCGGGACTTTTGATAGTGGTAGAGAGTTTGTAAGACAGCCTGTTAGCCTCTCCTTTGATCTGCTAAAGTTTCTAGATGTGGAATGTGTGTCTATGTTGTCTTAAAGTTCTCTGTTGCAGAAGTAAGCCCTCTGATGGGAGAAAGCTCATGCAAGCATTTTCTTGTCAGTGGCCTCTCATGACAATTGCAGTTGTTCTCTCCAAATCTGACATGGGAAGATGAGTGTGGAAAGGTCATGGTAAAAAAAACAGTTCTGCTGCACTTGTTTCTGTCCTACCCTGAGATCTCTAACATAGCTTATTCTGGCGGTATTCATTATTGCTGGCCTGGAAAGAATCTGTATTCAGGCAAAAAATGTTAGAAGCAAAAGTCAAAACCACTAGAATGTGTTGAAAACCAGTGAAATTCTACTATCTTGCCCTCTGTCATTAAAATATGAACATGATTACAGTTTTCTTTCTTAATAGCTAAGGATTTTACATGGAAGTCTAAGAACACATTCAAAAGGTTGGTATTAAATACCTTTTCTCAAAACTGTAGCTGCTATGAATACAACTACTATCAAAAAAGAAAAAAGTCAACATTTTCACCTTTTTTGGCACCATATGAGGCAAAAAGTAGTTTTGATTCTCAGCAATTTCTATTTTTTAATGGAAAATGTATTTGCATTTTGCAGTTCAGTTTTATGTTTTGGGGTAAAACTTTTGCTCCTATCTGATTCTGAAATCCAAGCGCAGTATTTCATTCCTTTAATTATGCAATGAAAATTTAATTGTCTAAAATACTATTTTTTTCCTGTTAACTAGCTGTTTCAGTGCACTTATGCTAGATTGAGCATCATTTTGATCAGTGACGTATTGAGGCTATCAATTACAGAATCCTCTAGAGTTCACAAATAGGAAATCTGATGGATTCAGTGTCTCACAGGCATCTAATTGGTAATGTGCAGTAACTTATCAGATAACAATTATCCCCAGTAGTTTTACACAGTATTTCTGGGAATCATCCTTTGGCACTTTATTTAGAGCATCTGTCAGCATATATGTTATTAATCTCATTGGACATCACTCAGCAACCACCATTCCCCTGTCTGCAGAAAAAGGTAAAGAAACCTGCTAAATTATCTGTAGCACAGCTTCTTGAAAGATACCTGCTTTCTCTTGCCTGATTTTTTTTTGGTCTTATTGTCTTTGATGAAAGTGAAAACACATATAACATTGCTGCTTTGGTATTACTCTTGAAAAATCCCTTGGTTACGATGAAATTTTTCCAGTTATTAAAGAAGTAAAAGAATTTACTAGACAGGGAATGTATGCAAAGAATACCTTAGGATGGAAAGGACCTCCAGAGAATGAGTGCTATCTCCCTGCTCAGATTAGGTCAAGCTAGACCAAGTGGCTCGGGGCTGGTTCAGTCAAGTTTTGAGCATCTTCAGGGATGGAGATTCCTCAGCCTCTCTGGGCAATCTGTTCCAGTGATTGATCGCCCTTGCGATCAAATAAATTTTCTTTATGTCATTACTCCACAAAAATGAAGTCTTATTGAAGATGTTGAGAAAATATCACGTATGATGCTTCATTCTGATTTTGATTACTTTTGCATTTCCCACTGTATAATAAATTAAATGAATATATTTTTGAAGAGGAAAACTGAGGAGGAAACCGTTCTTCATTTCTTTGTAGGTAAGGTAGGTAAATACTTCCTTAATTTGGAACTGAAATATAACTGTATAGGATTTATTTCTGCAAAATGTGTTTCTGTTAATAGTCCATGTTACCCATTGATGAGCAATTTCTCTTCTTGAAAGACAATGGGATATGTTTACTAGTGTGATCAATATTAAATACTCAGTCTCTGGTATGCCTAAAGTTACCACAGGTCACGAAGACTGTTTACCCTTTTTATTTCTTTAAATACTTTGATAACTGTGTCATAAATCTGTCTGTAATGTTAGTGGCTTAAACCCACTTTTTCTTTTTTCTTAGCACAGCGTAGCTGACAAAAGGATGGATGAAAGAGATATGACTGAAAATGTATGGTGCACTAAAAATGTATCATACATACTTTACATGTATGCTTCATATATAGTCATCACTGCTATGAAATACTAGCTGCTACTTTGTGTGTTAGAAACCAGGTTCTTAATAATGAATTTGTGAGATTTCACATGTTAGAAGCCAAAGCTTCCCAGACCTTTTCTAAATAGTTGAGGGGTTTCGTTTTGGGGTGTTGTTGTTGTTGTTGTTGTTTTGGGTTTTAGAGTGTTAGAAAAGTGTCTGTACCTGAAGTGGGATGCCACATGGACACAATGGCTTGGATTCTTGGACTGCAACTAAGAAGGCTACTCAGAGTGAGTATCTAAAGTGTTGTCTGCTTAAATTTAAACAATAAAGCTTTGGAAGATTTTGTCAGGGCCCTGCTTCAGCAAAGTCCTTACTCTTACGTTTAACTGTAGGTAAGGGAACTCATTGCTTGAAACATATTTATGAAGGCAGTTTACTCTTTTCTAGAAACATTTGCGAAACCAGCTCCTGAGTCACTTTGAAGCTAAGGCAACTCCAAACCCAGCAGTTTGTTGCAAACAGACTGCACTGTTGCAAAGAATGAGTTGACCCCCTGCTTCATCTTAACCTTGTTCCAACATTTCCTGTAGACTTTTTCAAAACAATGAGCCCATGAAAAATGAAAAAAAAAACCCAACTTACAAAGCACCGATCCACAAGCAAAGTTACAAAACCAAACCCACCTTAAGGGGAAATGAGAAACAAAACCAAAACTCCAAGCCTGGGTCATAACGTTGCTTTTCTGTATCGCAGACTCATTATGAAGGTAGCTTTTACTTAACCTCTTAGTTCTCACATCACTCATGTTAATGGCCAAGTTTCTGATACCGGTGACATTTATCAACTGATCATCTATGACTCCATGAGTCACTGTCTCCAGGCTTGACATAAACCACTCAGACTCTGTGCTAGGGTCACCTGGACTTTGTCACTATTTAACAATTGAAAAGGAGCAGTATTTTCTTAAAGCACAGGCCAGACCCTCTGGTGATGTAAATGAACACAAGAGAAGCAAAGTCAATAGAGCACTGATTTTCCTAAGGCTCTAAGGCAGTGGAGCAAATGGTGAAGCTCTGTTTTCCCTCTGCACTGCTGCTTTGCTCATTTTTCCTTTACTCTCTTCAGTTAAATAATCACACCTAGATACATGCAGTAGTTGAAAGTTGGCTTATTGCATCCAAATACCAGGATGCACTAACTATATAATAGATGAAAAAATTGGGGCTGTTCATCTTTTACTATGCCTCTAAGAAATGTTTAAAAGTAATGACAAGATTATTTGGTTTTTTCTGCTTTAAAGAGCCTTCTGAAGGCAAAGAATGATTATTTGATGCTTTTTTACAGAGTATAGAAAGGTGAGGTAGGAGCAGCACATAGGAAGGAAGTATTTTATTTACCCTGCTTTTTTATACAGTATTGTATTTTGGCTAAGCAAATGTTGTAACTCTGTGTAAAAGATTTGATTTCTTAAGAGGCAGAACGTTTAAATTAGGCCCATGGCTAATTCTTTCCCATGCCTGCATCTGTGGAAAAAGAGACAAATGAAAAGGCACTCTCTCTTTAAAGAAAACTCACATCTCAGTTATTGGGCAGTTTAAAGTCTGCATCAGACCTGGGACCTGCAAACTGCCATTGCCGTCTTCACATAGACTACAACCTAGTGCACTGCTTGAGTACAGCTAGTAAAGCTATAGGTAGAAGAGGACCCAGCTGCAACATGGGGGCTAAGGTTTATCACTGAGCCAGAGCCATTGACAAAACTGTGTTGTAATTCAGTCCTGTTCTTGGCAGCTACTTTGAGAATGTATATTTTTTCCAGGTCAGCTGCGGCTCCAAGCCCCAGGAGTTGAAAAATACACGAATCACAGAACCATTAGGGTTGGTAGGGACCTCTGGAGATCATCTAGTCCAACCTCCCCACCAAGGCAGGGCCACCTTGAGCAGGTTACACAGGAACGCGTTCAGGCAGGTTTTGAATATCTTCAAAGAGAGAGACTCCACAACCTCCCTGGGCAGCCTGTTCCAGCACTCTGCCAACCTCAACGTAAAGTTCTTCCTCACGTTGAGGTGAAACTTGTTGTGTTTTAGTTGCTCCTCATCCTGTCTCTGGGCACCACTGAAGAGAGTCTGGCACCATCCTTCTGGCACTCATCTTTGAGACGGTTATATGCATTAACAAGATCCCCGCTAATGCTTAGTGAACTTCTTTAAAACTGCAGTTCTTCTATTCCTGACCCAATAAAAAAAGGATATTGTTGAAGTTCAGAAATTTATACTAGAGGAACTTTCATCCAAGTGCCTGACGTATATTTCTTTAGTACATGAAGTCTTAAAAATGTTAGACTAGGTCAGGAGAATCAGGCCACTGACTCAACGCAAAGAGTTTCTGGTTGTCAAAACACTGTTTGAAACTTCTACTGGGAATTAAGTACTGCTGCTCTTTCGCAGCTGCTGGTTAATCAAAGGACGTGCTTAGCCATGTGTCTCTGCTACTCGACTTCAGTCCTGCCCTGAAATAATGTCACAGGATCTATTTCTGAATCAACGGCAGAAGGCACCATACAATCCTTTCAAATTATTCTGTTGATCAAATGAAGGCTTAACTCCTCTAAAGATAACAAAACCAATGTAATGTTCAATGCTGTAATTAGCTCCATATGTTTTGAGGCATTAGGGTAGAGTGAAATGACCAGAAATAAACTAATAAATGAAGACCATATCCTGGTATCGATCTGCATATGGAACTCACCTCTGAAATCAATAGGGAGCACTGAAAAAAAATCAATGGCAGGATATGACCCTTAGATAAGCTAGTTTCAAATCATTCTGTCTCTCTACTACAAAAAGTCAGGTTACTCTCTTATCTAAGCCCTCAAAACATCCTCAAGAAGTTTGGGGAATAGCAAAAAGCCACACAGAAGGGAACTGATATAGAAGGATTTACATGAGAAGTACTTTGTGTTTTTAAAGACCTTGACTAGTCATTGGTTTTGAACATCAGCTCACTGGATGAAGCATTTAAACGGTTCCTTGTAATTGAGACTGAAAGCCTCTAAGAATACCTTAGGGAAGAGTGAGTGATGCAGTAAAAGGAACCAGTGTTTATATGCATTTCCTGCTAGAGTTATCAATAACCTTGTCTTGCATTATAACATGGGGAAAGCTCTACAGAAATGAGGCCTTCATGCAATTGCTCTGCATGAAAAGTCAGCCATTTGTTGGAGAGAAAATGGAAGTAGGAAGCTCAAGGGATACAGCATACCTTCTTTTCTGGGATAGGATTTTGACAGATGAGCACAGTTTAGTGTGGTTATTTTTACTCAACTGGATATCAAAAAGGCCTGGGTTTGCAACAGGTATGTTTCTTGGCTCTATTTGCTTGTGTTAGATCAGTGCTGTGTGGGATCCTCTGAAGCATAAGGCTGTAAACAGGAGCCTCACTGAGGCATGTTACAGCTCCCTTCAGGCTCCCAAACTTGATTTCTTTCCTTCAGAATCCAAACTAAAGGGAAGGGCATATGGACACCTGGGTATGTGTCAAATATGGCATCAAGGTTCAGCTGAAGCTTACACCCAGACCCAAGTGTGCCAGTCCTGCACATTCTTTGAAGCTCCCATGACCTGAATCAACAAACAGCTTTGAGATGGCTGCATGGATACTCCTTTCTCTAATTAGGTTTTACTGATGTGAGTATTCCAGTTTTTTATTTGCTGGGAGACAAAGCCTCAAGCAAATGTTTCTGGGAGTAAGAAAAACTGGTTTTGGTACCCCAGAGCTTTTGTACAGGCTTACTCTGATGAACATTATCAAAGTCTATTAATTTGGTACAAGGCATGCTTAATGTCAGCTAAAAAGAGCTGCTATAATAGGGAGAAAATTGTAATTTTGAACCTGAAAAACAATTGAACCAAAGGCATTTACCCAACCGGCTTCTATCTTCGGAATGACTCTCTTTACTTGCCCTTACTTGTCTTCTGGCTTTTCTGCATTCAATGCACGTGAAATGATTCATGTTGCCAGACATGGTATAAGCCTGCACTCAGAGCCTTGTGGACTTCTTGTTCCTAATATTGGAAGATGTAATCTAGCCAAAATCCCCTCTAGATGGCTCCTATGCTTTTATTACATTACCAATCTTTGCTTAGATCCTTGTCTGACTCTTTTTTCCCTATCTGTAGCTTTGTTCTCATTTAAAATTGTAAGTTTGAAGGTTCTTACTTCTTTTTACCCATGAAGGAGATCTATCTCAGTAATACAAGCTTTTGCATGCTGCCCCATTAGTGTCTCATCTTAATCCATGCCTTGAGGGTCCAAATCTAGGGAGGATAGAATAGTTCAGTCTCCATACAGATGTTGGACTCTTCTCAAACTGTGCCAACAAGTGTGCCAATTAAAATTGTGTTTTCATGACATTGCAAGCCTGCCCATTGCAGAGATTGTAGATGGGGGAAACGGGTTTCAGAAAAAGAATGGGTTTTTTCCCTCCAAAAGTATCTGACTTGTATTGTGTCATTGTTCATGGTTTAGTCAGAACCTGGAATACTACCTTCAGATTATGGAAGCTGGCAAAATTCAGAACCTGGCAAGAGGGAAAATATTCACATAACTCTTGGCAAGAAACCAAATCAAACTATTCTTCTTAATTGCAGGTGAGTAACAGCATTCTCACATTTCATACAAATAACGTCAGCACTCTCCTGCTCTGTGATTGATGGGATGTTTTAAGTGCAGTGTTTTAATTCAGCACAGCTGGACGTCTCCTTTTTGGATTCCCTTCCTAGTCTAAGAGACTTTTGAGTTTAGATGTATTGGCAACAACTTGCCCTGTTGAAGCTGAAAAATATCCCTCAAGAGAGCAGATGTCAAATTGTCAACTCTTTGCTCGGTCGATATCTCTGCTAATGACAACTGGGGATTACTGGTTGGTTTCTTGGTTTTTTTTGTTCCAGTTCACTTGGTCTTCAAGGTCTTGTTTGAGCTTTTGGATTGAATTGTCATGCAGTAATGTGTCCGTAGTCTAGGTGCTTCCTTATAGTACTTTCAAATCAAGCTTTGCCTTTCCCAGGATCTCTGCCATTTTGTTGCTTGCTTCCCATGCTTAGGATCAAGCAGCTGGCTGCAGATTCAGGAAATGTCAGTAGTATTCCCCACACTCTTTTAACCCACGTGCATGACAAGTGGCAGAGGAGGGGTACTGTGGGAGTCATAGGAAAGCAGTGATAAGGAAAACCACACATTTAGCTTGTGCAGATGCTCAAGAAGCTAGCTTAAATCCAGTGCACATTTGGAGAAGTGAAGCACTGGTGTACAGTCCATACCATGTGTGGGCCACAGAGCTTTGCAAAACCAACAAAGGGTATCTAAGGAAGGAAAACTGGGTATTTTGAGAAAGGAAGAAGACCTTAAGGTGTTTCTATTAAGCTTTGAAAAGGGAGGACTGCCAACTGTTTAGCAAGTCGAGCAAAAGGCAGGATTCTTTGAGGATCTTGCCACACTACCAACCATGGACTTCATTTAAACTAGGCATATATCCACTTAGTGTATTAAGTTTCCTAGCATCAGACTCACATGGATTTATTTACAGTCTCTGAGCAGAATCAACGTGAGCTTTCAGAGCCCTGCAGTATATAATAACAGGAAAATTGTGGCTCTAGTTAAACACATCCCCGGGGAAAGCCTGGTAAATGTCCAGGGTAGTGATTAGGAAAGGTTAACTTATGATGTGACAAGGAAAGTGGTACAACTTAGATAACACTAATAAATGACACTGGTGCCAAAAAATGATAGATTTTTCTGATGTGTTCTGTTGCCAAAAAAAAAAACACCAAATCTACCAGTTCTTAGAGGAATATCCTGAATCTATATGTCACTATATACAGTTATCAATTTGCATATCTATGTGTGGAAAATGTATTACAGAAGGAATAATTTAATATATAAAGACACCTTATTTTATATAAAGGTGTGTTTCATGCAGGACAGGACATTATACAAACTTCCAATTTGTGTAGCTGTCATGAGTGTGCATCTACAATGCCATTTATATTGCAGGAAAATACCAGTAATAGGAAGCATTTACTGAATGACTGAAAACAAATTTTCAAGGGAGAGGCAATTTTCTCTTTGCTTTGGTTGGTTTTATGCTCCATACAGTGTAATCCTTAGATTATGGAGTTAGTAAATTGAATTGTGGGGACTTTATGAATAAACAAGCAAACCCCTAAAACTTCCAACATTAAAACCCCCCTCTTTTCAAGGATTAGCCATTTTGTTATTGTTGATTTTCTTATGTTAGAATTTACTTCTTTTCTCTGCTTCAGTTACATGAATTCTTAATGCTGTGTTTTTGGCAAATGCATACTTCAAGACTTTATTCCTCGTTGTGTTGCAAGCTGTCAGTCTTGCACAGCCTTTGATACTTTCTTCCTCTTATACAGTGATCTGAAATGCAGATTTCACTGGGAGAGTTCTTAATGAAAAGAATTAAGCAACACTTTAAAATTTGGGATCTAAATAGTTCTGTCTTGCTCAGAAGTTGAATAATTGCTCAATATTTGTAACTTCCTGTTACTGTGACAGACTCAGCGTGCCTGTTCAGCGCCAAGGACTACGGTGCACAGATATCTGATCTATCTCTGAGAAATCCTGGTTTGTCTATGCAGTGCTGTCTGAAAATTGTAGAGCTGATCTCATAGCTCGAGCAGAGCCCTGCACCGACACCAGCATCCAGCTTGGCAATTAGTTTGGCTGCTGTTTATTTGGATGTCACTGCATTATGCTCTACTACATTCTGTAAACGTATTCAAGTTGTGTCTTTTAGGGGAGTAGATGGAGACATGTCTGAGCAAAATGGAAAACAGAAATTTCTTATTGATGCGTTGAGATCTGTGTGTATCTGTAAAAAGCCCTTTTTGAAGGCTGAAACAGATGTTCTATTACACTTTCACTGACACTGAGGGAAAAATATCTTTCCACTTCAGCAGGAAGATGAGGCCTCCTGACAACAAATACTTTTGTTCAAAATAATATAATGTGTATTCTATGGCACATAAGGAAAAAGACACTCAAAATACTCACTAGGCAGATGCTTTCTCCACCTCTCCTGTAATGGATAAACAATATTTGCCTGGATGATGCTGTTATAAATCATACATTTATTATGCAGTAATGCCAAAGTTTTAAAACTTGAATGTTTATGCCCAGAGTAAGCTACTGTTCAGGAAGGTCTAACACATACTTTATATCATGGTCTACAAGATGTCTCACTGAAGCGTAAGCAGCTGACCACAAGGAATGTCCCAGACTCCCGTCCAGATTAGGCACTCAGTTTGATCTTGGCAGTCAGTGAGATTTAAAAGACCTCAGCATCTCTGAACATCAGGCCAAGTCTTCAAGGCTTGTGCAGGCATAACAAGATTCATATCAGAAGAAAGAAGCTGGCTACAAAGGTAGTTACCAGTTGAGAAGGTCTCTGTTACATTAAAATAGGTATGTATCTATGGTTGCTTTCTTTCTGGCACATTTTTTTATTGCTACTTTTACTCTTCTTCTGATGCAAGGAAAAGGATTTCAGTATGTTTGCATCCTGCTATCATACGAAGCTCCTGTCTGAAGTTGCTCTTTGCCCAAGCCCCAAATCCACCCGACACACGGGGAGCACAGCCAAGTAGTGCCTGACTGGGCTGTGGGAAACTAGGGCTTACTCCGTGGAAGTTTTTCAAACCTGCTGTCATGGTATTCCCTCACGCCCAAAGTGCTGCCATTCCTCTCTTGCTTGAGCTGTGTCGTCTGGACAGGGAAGACCTTGTTCAAAACAAGTTGGCTTCTTGTCTGGAATCCAGGAAGCTTATAGTCTAAAATGCAAGAAGAAAAAGAATAACATCATAGAAACATGTGCTTTTCAGCCAACTAAAAGTGAATATATTTGCCACTGAGACCAAACAAAACCTGTGTGATTTTTGTTTTCTATTTTTTTGTGAGTTTTTTGGTTTTTGTTTTGGAGTTTTTTAATCAGCTTTGATTACAGGATATGTGAACAGGCTTCATATACATAAAGGTGCAAACTTGAGAACAAAAAAAGATCAATTCTGTATAAACTTCTCAGGAAAAAGATAACTTTTCACTTTTGCTGTATGATGAGGCAATAACTAAACCAGACCAAAACAAGGTAAAAGGATGTTTTAAATTAAATCTGAGGACAGTTACTGTAGTGCCCTAGCTTTTCCATTAAATCATTTAATTAAGACAATGTTTGTAGTGTGCAATACAACATTTTTTTTCCTCAGCTGGCTGCAGTCAGAGCTATGACTCTATGCAGTGAACTGAAGCTAGAATCCTATGTGGTTCAGCCAGTTAAAAATACTAAATTACTTTCTTCCTGCTCTTCCAAGCTTTCTTCTTTGCAGATGGCAGAGGACAATATGCTGGGTCTGCAATAACATTGACTCAAAATTCCTTGCTAATTGTAAGATAACTTCCTAAAGATTGCAGGCAAAAGGAAGTCAGAGAACAAAGCAATGTCAAGTATGCACATGTCACAACACAATGTGCTGATTCCAAGCCTTTGGAAACATGCTGAAAGACATGTCTGGTAAAAAAAAGGGGAAAAAAAAAAAGGAAGTGCTTCCAGACAGTTTTGCAGCATGAAAACAACAGCTGAATGTGCCTGTTCCCACCAGGAAAAAATACCCTGAAATAACAAAAGGTGCTGGAAAGCTAGAAATGAAATCATCAGATGGCGAGTACAATTCCTAAAATTGACACGGACTGTACTTCCACTACATTGTAAATCAAGGGATCAATCTGCAGTAGTGTTTGACTGTGAGGTGCCGAGAAGACCAAGAAAAATGGAATGTATAAACAGGTCTCTCTTTACAAGGAAGGGCTAGTTGAGCGAAACAGAAGTAAAGCAAACAAAGGGACACACTTTCAGATAATGTATCTGGAGGAATGCAAACTCTGTGCATTCCTCATCACTCCTGTAGGTACTGAGGGTACAAAAGACACACTCTTGAGCAGAATGGCATACACAGTGTTTCTTTATGAAACAGCGTCTGCACACATTCCCTTCAAGACCACAGTTAAATCTTTGCATCATTGGTGTACTCTGAAGATGAAAGTGTGTTCAATTAGGTCTGTCGTTGTTGGTCTGTCACCTTACGAGCTAAGGGTTGAGTAAATTCCCAAGGAAAATGATGGGATCTCAGTGAAAGATGACATGTACAACACAAACAAAACACTGCCTGCATCAGACTTAAGATGTTATAAAATACCGCCTCCAAAACCATAGAGGTAGCATACATAAATACAAATGAAGCACCATTCGATGATCTCTGTGAACATTCAGTAATGAATAATGATGTGACTAGGCATTTTCCTTTCAAGCATGATAGAAGGAAATAAAATTATCCCGTTTCTGCAGGCAGAAACAAATACTGAGATGAAAAGCAAATTGCCTAACATTGCACATCAGCTCAGGAATAAATTCTCCATCTTCATCCAGGATCTCCATCCAGACTCTCAAGCGACTTTACAAAACTGTTTCTTTTAGTTAACTGCCGAGCCCTACAGACCACTTAGAACAAGCATGCCTGAAAAGCTTGTTTTGCGTTTGGTGCTTCTAGTTGTGCTCCCAGAGACACACACCATAAAATTACCTCAGAGCTTGTTAATGTTTCCTACACTGGGCGGAAGATGCGTGAATGTGAAAACGCAACCTTACTTTAAGCAGAAATTATATAGGTACATTCTACATATTTTCCAGAGATACGTTAAAATCTAACATAAAAGTTTCTGCCAAATACAGAAACACGAACGTGAAACAAGCTAAGAAACTATTTATTTCCCTTGGCTGCAAATTGTAGTATCTCTCTCAAACCTATGTGTTAGATATTTCTTGTCAGTGTACTTCTGGGGATTCAGGTCTTGCTGATTCTAATATGGAGTCCAAATGTACAAAGCTCCATTTAAACTGGTGGTCAGCTGTCTTCTCTAGATTATAATTACCTTCTCTCGTGGGCTAAACCGAGAATATCTGACTCTGAGTCTCGCTATAGTGAGTTAATGGAAATGTGGCTTTGTTTGAACCACCATTATTTTTTAATTATTATGTGTATAAACAAGAACCTTACCAAACTGAGCTGTTAGGTTTTTTTTGTAATAATGATGTTATTATTACATATTTTCTCTGTTTGCCATACAAGCTAGTAGCTTACTTTTCTGAACTGTGGTCTGTAATGGCTCCAGGACTTTATGTCCGCATTGTGTCTATATAGACAATAAAATCTGCACCAGTTGCCAGCCCCGGGCAGGCACAAGGCATGCATAGATAGGACCGATGCCTGCACTGACGCATCACCAGTGCCCATGTGTGCAAGTTCACCCTGCCATCACAAGGCAAAGTGCTTTGCAGCAGCAGTGAACTTGGGAGAGTGGCAGAAGATGCCAAGTATAAACGCTAGGCAAATTTACACCAAAAATAACTCCCCTGCCATGATAAATCACTATTGTAGATGTCCTCTGAGGCTGAGACTGTGCCTGACCAACACAGCCAAATGAGGGAGTAAGATACTTTTTTACTGCTGTGCATGGCCATGTGAAACTGGGGAGCTGGCAGGAGCAGGTGGGTAGTAAGGCACGTGAAACTGTTAGGTGATGAAGGGAAAGAGGGGAATGCACCTTAAAAAGAGGTTTTGGGTTGTGCTTTTTTTGGGCCTGCCAGAGGTTTTGAAATAATGCAAAGCATGAGCCTTTTGTCCCAGGTACAATATAGTAGAAAAGTACTTTTCCAGGACCAAGGCAATAGTGTCTTTCATCACAATTCCTTCTCTCAGACCCCTGAACAGAGGAATTGACGGCTAACTGTAGCTTGAAAAAAGAAAAAGAAGAAAAAAAAAAGAAAGGAAATACAAAGGTTAAACCCAAACACTATTATACTATCCAAAAGCACTGAAGAGATTGTAGCAGGTGGTCCCACCACCTGTGCTTGTCTGCTGCAATTCCAAATAATCTCCTTATCGAATGCAGGGAGGAGCAGACACCCGGGAGGGTCCCACAGGAAAAGCAGTGGCTGAAAACCAGTGACTAATCAGAGAGATAGGAACCTGAAGTGCAGAGAATACGTAACTTGGGGAGAGCGAAAAGCACTAGAGCCAGATCTTTGTCTCATTTACAGCTTACGTATCTACAGCAACGCTGCTGGCTTCAGGGGCAGCCCTTGACATTTATGTCATGTTAGTAATGGACGTGAGGTAAGAGATATTGCAATTCAAATCTGTAAGCTACCATGTTCTAACGGCTTGCAGAGTAAAAGGCCAATCAAAGAATGCTTTTATAATACTACCTATTTTCTTTATCCTTCCTCAATTGCTACAGGAAATGCTTTAATTTAATAGAGTGAATGGATGCACCACATGAATTCCAAATGGCACACTAACAGCGTAATGATCCCTACCCTCTGCATTGCAGGGAGGACTGTGGTTTGTTTCCCAGTGGGCTGCACCTACAATAGCTTTTTATGACTGTCAGACTGACTAAAAGAAAACAAAGGGCTGGCTGAAAAAGAAGTAACAATAAAGACCATTCCTGTCATGTATCTGAACATTCCCTTTCACTCATTCTTTTCTGTGCATGAAATTTCATAGGTAAATATAGCTATAAGGGGAAAGGTACCTCAAAGGAATCCGCTGTTGCCAGCATGTAACCTCACATTCAAGCAAGATCTTTTGAAGTAAAAGCATTCTCAAAGCTGAGGAGAACTGTGTCAAGCTGCCTGCTGAGCACAACAGACACCCCAAAGCTGACAGCTCTACCTTTTCACATGCTGTTTTTTAGCAGAGTGAAGTTCTTGCTCTTCAGCTGGCACCTAGTATTTCTTTTTCATCTGGTCTGCTTGCTGTGGCACACTATGGCACTGACGCGGCTAAATGGCTTCTCAGGTGGGAACCAGCTTGGTACCCCTTTTGCTGTCTTCCACTTTGTGCTCAGAAGTGGTCCTTGAGTTCCTTGTGAATTTTGCCTCTAAGCCCAAAGGCTTCCAGAGCTTCCTCTCTGCACCATGCAGTGCAACATATCTTGTGATAACCTCTTCTGAGATTGAGGATATAATGCTTGCCACTTTTCCTCCATCTGTTCCTCGTTGACAGGGCATTCTTCTGTCCTGTAAGAATCAGTTTGGTTACAGTCCTGATGCTAGATTTGCTGTTCTGGGAGGTCCAGCTGTTAGTCCTGGACTTTCCCTAATCCCTTCTCTGTTTTAGTAACACAAGAGGGTATGGACAAAATTGAGGCCTGTCGAAACCCATCAGAAAGGTTGACTGGCACCCTGCGTAAGGATGACAGACCCCAGGATCCACATTTTCCATCATGATAATGTTCCGTTCAAATGAACACTATAGGAGAGCTAATCCCTAAACACCCAGCATAGCTTCTGCAAGCTTTAGTGGTTTGTCCTGTTGCAGCATTGCTTTGTACTGTTTTTTTTTCCTTGAAGGTTAGCTCACTTTAGATTTAATACTGTGGTCTCAAAGTATTGTTAATCTTGATAGCTATTTGGCTGGTTCATTTTGAGATGCTTGAGTGAAATATTCTGAGTTAAAAGACCAGTACTGCAGTTCTCTTTCATGAAACAGAAATAATACTTCCAATTCTTTCATGACGTTGTCAAGGACACAACAGTGTCCTAATTGCACCTGTATACTGTTTGCCACAGAGTTTTGGAGGGCACAATGCTGGAGAACCACAATGTTTTGGAGCAACTTTTGTTATGGAGATATTTCCAAACCTAAGCAGACATATTTTTTTTTATTCTTTTTTTTTATTCTTTTTTTTTTCCTTCCCCTCCCCTCCTCTCCCCCCCCAAAGTATTTAAAATCTGTAAGTAAACATTTACTTCTGGCTAGAAATTACTTGGCATTTATGATCTAGAGCAAGGGGCACTTTTTGTTTGTATGAATCTCAGAATAGACTGGTTTTGTGCTAACTTTTCAAGAAGGGCAATGACTTTATAATTTCTTTTATTTAGACAGTGTGGCCATTTTTACAGCAACTTTTCATTCATCAATTTGGCACGTTTACAGTCTCAGCTAGCATTGCACTTAACATGCTTTTTTAATATTTGATTTCCTTGACTAAATCCATAAAACAAAGACAAGAATGATTAAAATAGCAAGAGCTACATTGACCTAAATTGAAGTCAAAGTTTATGCTGGCTTCTGCTGTATACTTTTAGCACAGATACAAGAAGTTTGTTGGTGAATGAAGTAGCAGAAATGCTTGTGCTGTCCATGACGCGTGAAAGGGTCATGTCAGAACAGTATAGGCCCAGAGGACTCGGCATGAAGAAGTGGCAACAGTGTTGGTGGCAGCTTCTTCAGACCCTCCCCTTCCTGGAAGTATGTAATCCTGTTGAACAGAAGGGGCTTGGTAGCAATACTGAAGATTCCTGTCAGTATGAATCTTCCTTAGGAATTCTGAGCAGTTTCTCAAGACTGGGTAGGAAGAGACAATTCAAATGGCTGTAACTCTAGTTTAAGGACTTCGATAACTAGAGTAATTAACAAAACCAGAAAAAGAGGTGCAGTAAGATTCAGATCAGGGCAGCAATAATTTTTGATTCATTGTTGTAACTTCCATATTGGTCACAACACTGGCCAGAAAACAAAGGAAGAAGAACCAACTTTAGATGATGTCTCTGCTGACTCCACTCCAAGGCCACAGCAATTCTCCCCATTTCAGGAAGAGCATCCTTTTCCAGATGACTCCTAATGTTCTTCTTTCTTCATCTCAAGTAAATTGAAAGCGGTTCTGTAGAAATAAAGGCTCAGGAATCACACTAGAATTAATTTTCACCTATATTTAAAAGCTAGCTGCAGATGTCACCTGCCAGAAATTCTGTGCTCAGGTTGCAAAGCCCGGATCTTGAATGTTAGGAAATGCCTTATTCATAGCTGCCAACAAAACCTTAATTCAGCTCCTTTCTGTGTTAAGATATAGCCTTTAATTGCATAATCACATACTATTTTTTCCACAGGACCTCTGTCTCACTCAGGGCACAGGACCTACAAGAGGGCTGAGTAGAGGTTATGCAGGCACACATAAATCTGCCATTTCCTAATTTAGCTGTTCTTGACTTCCCAACCTAAATAATCTTGCTTTCAGGGAGATAGATTTTTTTTTTTCCTCTTAAATCATGTTAGAGGAACATTCTGCAAATGGTTTCCTTTGGTGGGACGTGGGACATCAGTTTGCAAAGGCTCTTAAAGAAGACATGGTTAAGAAATGGATTATCCAGTAAACACAGCCTCCGTGCGTTTTAAACATGCACAGACTAACACTTCATTTGCTCTCAGTTTGGAGTGTCACATTGTGTTCAAGTGCTAAAAGATTTACTATGGTTTATGGCTCAAATATTTCTAACTCAATTTGTCGTTTAGCACCAAACTCCCCTGTCCCGCAGCACACTCAAAGGCTAAAGGGCATTGAAGTACTCTCCTGCCTAACTGCCCATGGATTGGAATCACTCTCATGACTTTTCTATTGCTCTTGGGCTCTTTTATGAAATCAGTTATTAAAATGCAAGGCCCCGGGTCTATCAGTGACAAAATGCTTGAGGTTTTCAGTGCAAAACCAGATTCCCCCAGTCACAATGATTTTTATATAGTAAACAGGTTTTGCCTGAAAAGACAGGTCCTTCAGTATAATTTTTCTTTTAATAAACCTTATTACCATTTTGCTCTTCTGCAAAGCACTATTAACTGAGTGCATTTCCATTACATTTCAAAGTACATCTTAGTCTTTATGACTGGATGGTACTTTTAATCTATGCATGTTCTGGCAGGTATGACCTTGAGTGCAAACATAACTTTATTTGCTAAGAATAAGCTATTTAGCTATGTAGCTTTGATTATGGTTCCATAATTAAAGTGGTTGGACACTACTGCAGTGAATGGGCTGAAGCTCCAGGTATAATGAGCAGGAGACAGAAACACACAGATAAGAAGAATGAAGCCTGAGGAGCAGGTTGTCATATCCAATTCTGCTAACCTCATAAATGGCAGCACATCTCCCCGTTCATTTTGACTCAGCCTTATGACAGATAAGTGAGGAGTATGTTACCACAGTGGAAGACTTGGAAAGAAGAACAAGAAGTTTGAGCAGGAAGGATTTTGGAAAATACCAACCTTGACTTGCAGTGGATGTTAAGTATAACTTAACATTTATTAGGAATCTTTCAGCCCAAGAGGCTTCAGGTGGCCAAGTCAGCAGGTTTGTAATTTGTAAAAAGAATTTGCTACAGAATTGCCTGTCTGTTGGAACAATAATTATTGAGTGACAAATGCATTTAGTGGCAGCTCCACAACTGATCCTACAGACTTCTATTACAATCCAGGTTTTTGTGTTTTTGTGCCTTCAGCAAAGGCTGCGTTTGAGTTAGAATTCAGCTGCGTAACACTGAAAACCTCCAATACAGATACGTGTCTGGGCTTTAAAACAGATGAGCAATCTGAGGCAACACTGAAAGAATCCTTCATTTTTCTCTTTCCAATTTCTCCCCATCTGGGTTTACTAGATTACCCAACAAATATAATATTCTAGTCAGCAGAGAGCTCTCCTCATGTATGGAGGAACTAGGGATTTCATAACAGTTTTATGCGACGAGTTTAGAGTTGCTTTTTGGAAATGTGTTTTTAAACAGAGGATGTGTTTTATCTTTCTTTAGAACATATTTTCTTGATTTAACTGGCGGGGCTTCGTATTTTTTTGAATAATTTAAGCACTGTGGATCCAGGGCCAAAATTGTGTTGACCTTAAATATAATCCTGGTGAAAAGAATGTCAAAATAGCGAACAAAAGTTCAGTTTTGTGTTGAACACCAGGGTCAGTGAGAAATACTTCAGCTGTTATGCTATCCCGATTTAGAAGGCAAGCGAAAGGCTTCTGTGCATCGTATTGGCGTGATGTGACTGAATGAATGCAGATGCATCATGATCTGAAATCTGTTAAACTTGTGTTTGGAAGGATATGAGTATATGAGAGAGTCTGTTCCTGGGAGAAGCTAACCACTGGTTCTGGGAAGTTCCCAGCAAATCACAATGAAATTATGCAACTAATCTTTATTGCTAGGATGTGGTACAAAATAAGTTGATTTATTGGTTTATTCAGAGTTTCTGAGCACGACAGACATCAGCAGTTAGCACCAGTGTCAGGGCAGGAACAGGGCCCAGAAGTTGCCCTAAAGCCTCAGACAGAAGTGTTACATGCATACAATTTGTGGCCTGTTGTGGCAGGAGCATTTTATGTTATGTTTGATATTTGAATTTTCTGTTAGGCTGCCTCTTACGCAGTAGATGTAATAAAGAAGCATATGACCAGACCCAGGCCTAACAGGGAACAATAACTACAGTATCTGACAATTTTAAAGACCTTTTGCTCCTGCAGGACTGGAGATAGTTTAAAGAAAACTTGGTTCCCAGGAAAGCTGACTCGCAGGCAGCTCCCCGCGGGCTGAGCTCGACGCAGCGAACGGCCCCGTGCTGCCGCGTCCGAGCGCCCCTTCCTTCCCCTTTTTTCCCAGGCGGGACGAGACGGACACCAGGCAGCTGGAGCACGGCCGGAGCTCGGGCAGGTGCGGGCACAGCCGCTGGACGGGGAAAGCCTCTCCTGCCCTTTCTTGCCACTGGGTGTTAACGGAGGCCAGGGGTGCCTAAGGACCTTTGCTTCCCTGCCCTGCCCTGCCGCGCTGCCCAGCCCGGCTCTCCCCGACGGGCGCGGTAGTGTCTCCGGAGGGGCTGTGGGGCGCAGCGCGGTGCTCAGAGGTGTTGCCGAGCCTGTTGCGGTTCGGTTCAGCTGTGGGCTGGTTTGCGAGGTGTTCCAGAGCTCCCCGCGCAACCTTTCCATCCACGTCCTACACACGTGTGTAGGTATCTAAAGACACCCCTCCCTCCCCCTGCAGTCCTGCGTCCAGCTCTGGGGACCCCAGCACAAGAGAGACGTGGACCTGCTCAAGCAAGTCCAGAGGAGGCCACGAAGATGCTTCAAGGGCTGGAGCACCTCTCCTATGGAGACAGGCTGAGAGAGTTGGACTTGTTCAGCCTGAAGAAGAAAAGGCTCCAGGAAGATATTAGGGCAGCTTCCAGTGCCTAAAGGGGATGACAAGAAATGTGGAGAGGGACTTTTTACAAGGGCATGTAGTGACAGGACAAGGGGAAATGGCTTTAAACTGACAGAGGGAGATTTAGATTAGCTATTAGGAAGAAATTTTTCACTATGAGGGTGGTGCAGGTTGCCCCGAGAAGCTGTGGCTGCCCCATACCTTGCAGTGTTCAAGGCCAGGCTGGGTGGGGCTTTGTGCAACCCGGGCTAGTGGAAAAAAAAAACTAGATGATCTTTAAGGTCTCTTCCAACCCAAACCATTCTGTGATTCTATTAATTCAGTTGGGCAGACAGTGAGAAGGTGGGAGCTACCAGTTACCTCTTTTCATTCCTGTTCTGAGCTGGCCACTCATGTTCTCCATTAATTTCATGGGGAGCCCAGGTTTTCACTCCTATGCCCAGGAATGCACCTAACAGACTAGGGATTATGTCCCCACATCTCTAGCCTCCTGAGTCCTTAAATGGATGTAGCCCTTAGTGTAGGAATACTGGAAAGCATGAACTATCAGAGAGTTGCTTCCATAATTTTTCAGTTGGGTGGCAGTGTGTTACCCATTGGAAGTCCGTTATTCAAAATCACTTCTAGTATTCAAAAAAATATTCGACTACTATTTAGGCAGTAGTAGTCATCCATTTCCATCGATTATTAAAAAGTACTCAGCACAAATTCATTAAGTTTTCAAGCTGCTCTGCTGCTTGAAATAAAAATGGCTGTAGAGAAATGCTGAGATTTTTGAAAGATCTCTAAAAACAATGGAGTCTTCCTGAAAAAAAACAACCACCCAAACAACAATGGAATTCGTTCAGTTCCTTTAAAAACCCAGCCTCCCCCTTCAGAGCTTTCTCAACAGTCTATATTTTTCCCAATCACTAGCAAAACAAGGGTAAAGGCTTTCCCAAGGGAAATCTGCTTAAGCCTGTTGCAACGTCTGTGAGGAGTATGGGTGCTAGTGGAGAGTGATACAGGGAGGAACTGTGCTGTCAACAACAGGAAGCTGGTGAAAAACGAGCAGTGCCCCTGGGGAGGTGAATGCAGAGCAGATGGCTCTAATTGTGAGTCACACTGTGACAACTGACAAGAGAAATTCTGCACTCTTGACACTTTAAAGATACCAAAAATACCAGAGAGCACATTCCATGGCTTCTTGAAGCCTTCCATATCGAGGTAGCTGGGGGGGGAAGAGCTCCAACTCCTCCTGTTTCCATCACTAAACAGCCCATAAAATTTGCTGTTGATAAGCTTCCAAGCAGCCAAGGATTCTAATGCTTAGATAAGTCACTAATGTTAATAAAACCACTGAAGAAATAAGAGGGAAGAGGCACAAAGGGGATTCATGTGCAGGGCAACACCAGTTGCTTTAGATACTGATCCTTTCAATTAAGGGCGGTGCTGGATAAGAAAGGGGAAAGTAACATCCTTGTTTATAAGCATTGATAGATTTTGAAATCTCTATTTCTCTTTTTTCTTTTTTTTTTTTCTTTTCCATCCGAAATAACTGCAAGCATTTTCTTGATGTATTTCAATTATTGTCCGGATACAGGGTTGCAGATTTATATTGTGCTGCTTTAGTGGAGTTACAAAAAGTCAAGACCAGAAACCATTCATAGTTGGCTGCCAATTTTTTATTTTGGGATGAATGCTTGGCTTGGGTGCGTCTGCAGATGTCAGCTGAGCTACCCCAGAAATAAGTTTTATTTGCTGTATTTGCTAGCTTGATGCAACTGCTTTAGTACCAGTAGTTTAGTACCATACTTAGGTAGTTTGTCCCTTAAGCAGAGCTTGGTTGTTTCACATGCACCCAAATAACATAAATCAGATCCTTTACTTGAATCTCTGTGCCTACGAATATTCAGCTGAGGCATTATTGTTGTTTTTCTGGTACCATACAAAAATTTTCCCTGGAAATTGAGGAGAGGGGGAAGGAGGAACAATTTCATAGTGTTAGAAATATTTTCGGGAGTGTGTCATTCTGACTGGATTCAGATATCTGGTGGTTTGTCATTCTGTAGTGCTTTTCACATTGTTGTTATTTGTCGAAGTTACTAACAATGGAAAAGTGCAGCCAGTCACTTGGGAAGGCAGCTACAGTGCACGGCTTAACAGCTGCTGCTCAGAGGTGCAGTTTGAAAGCTGTTGTTGAGTTATGGATGCTCAGGCAGGTTACACAGTTCAGCACTTCGAAGTTCAGTATTTCTGAGTTGGAGCTATGTTTATCACTTTTATTTTTATTATTAGTTTGCTTTATGTTACATCAAAAAATTAGTTGCTTTTTTTTTTTTTCCTGTGGGGTAAATCTGCTATATAGAGATATCCAAGATGAACGGAGTAAGTTACATAGCGTACAACCAGTAGTTGTAGCCTTACTGTGGTGCTCTGCTAAGGTTGGCTAATTTGCTCCATTGTGTCTTTGTAAATTGCAGTAGCTGTGGTGGTCACAGCACTTTGGACTGCACCATCTGGAAGTACCACCAAGTAGCCTTCCCCTCAGTACTGCAGTGTTAACACCCCTGAGGTTACAGCAATGGATATTTCTGTTGTTCAGTTCTTTTGTGCCACCAATTCAGCTTGAGATGAGAGTAATTTAAATCCTTGGGCATTTTAGAACAAGAATTTTCACTTGTAACTGCTCTCCTGGACTGACATTTGACTTACTTGCTAGCAGATATTTTATATAAGGTCAGCTGTTATTGCTGTTTTTAAGATGCTATCTCTGTGAGCAGTCCAGGATTTATCACTGATTGGAGTAGACCTACCAAAATTCTTGTGTTGCCATGCTCTAGACTTTTTAAGTTGCATAACACCTGTGTGTGCTAGGCCACATTTCCTAAAATCATCAACCTTTTTTGTGTCTATCTCTCAAATTGCTATGCAACAATGCTATGGGCCTCCTAAGACATTCAAAGCCCTGCCATCGTTCTGTGCTATCAGAACTGCTGGAGAAGCCTGCTGTAATGCAAACCCAACGAGCAGGACTCAGGAAGCCCCTATTTTCATGTTTGGTGTGAATTTCAAACTTTGTCTCTTGTAGTGTTATTTTTTCCTGCTGAATGAGGAACAAGCACCATGTGATCTTCTGTTCTTGGATCCTTGGCAGGGATTTTGAGACCACAGCTCTTCTGTCCTTTTAAATGCTTTTGCTTGAAGAAGTTGTACAGCGTGGTGGAATTTCTTTCTTCTTTATATCTGTGTTGGCTAAAGCAAGACAGAGGAGCTTGAAAAGGTTCACCCTCCTCAAGGAACGCTATCTGATTTGTAAGCATTCCTAGAGGTTAAGGCTGGTGACTATCAAGAAAGCAAATACTTCACGCAAGGGTAAGTCCTCTAATTGTGTTTGTGTTGAATAGCTGCCAGATCCCCATGTCAGGATGTCTGCAGTCACGGCTCTGATCTCACCATTCCTTCCTCGGCTGTTGCACAATTGTGTTGCATGTTTGTGGTAGGGGAGAAAGTTGGAGAGCTGGGCTATGAAACCATCTCAGGGAAGGAAGCCATGTTTTATTTCAGTTGCTTGGTTTGGATAAAAGCCTGTAGGAGATTGAATAACATAAAAAACCCATAATGCAGTCCATTCATGGAAACCAAACCTTGTCTTCTATACAGATATGTGAAATATGAGGTTTAATAGCCAGGGTGGAAAAGGAAATGTCAATGAAAATGTGTTTGCTGGTGTAGAAGAAATCCTAATGTACATATGCGATAAGTCATTACTTGCTCTGCCCGGACTCTAACCTGTAGGTTCAGGTCTGTTTGGCTTAGGCTTGTAGATGCAATGAGGGAGCTTTTGGGAAACCGGTTGTGAATCTGCTCCTCTCATGGAGCACTTCAAGGATCTTTTTTGGCAGACAAGTGAGACAAAGCAGTGACAAATAACAAGCCATTAAAGAGGAAATAAGCCTAAAGATACTGCAGTACATTCATAACTCCTTTCAGCCAGAGCAGAAGAGTTCTGGGGGACTTTCAGAACATGTGAGGGTTGAAAGCCACTCTGGTTACACAAACATTCAGTTCCTACAAGAAGACAGCAGTTGCCTTAGCCACAAAAATGTTGGTTAAAAGTAATATCCAAATTAGTCTCAATACTATCAGTCTTTCTGAAATTATAAAGTTGTGCATTACCCCTGTTTGGTTAGAACAAAACAGATTTCACACAAGTCTAGTTTTATTCCTGAAAAGAGTAAAAGGTTGGGTTAATCTACGACCATCATGTCGTCTCAGATAATAAAATCTGGTGAGTTGGAAGCGGTGCTCCACGAGGACGTCAGTTCCACTTCCTAAACCAGGAAGCAGAGAATTACCCAGAGCAATAAAGAGCTTGTACAAATAATACTGGGGAAATCATAAATTAATCTGAATAAAGGCTCACTCAATATAATCAGTATGAATAACTCCCTGCCAACTGCTCCATTACCTGAAACAGGGGTCGACTGATAAATATCAGTCAGTCCTCTCATTAAAAACAAAACAAAAAAACCAACAAAAAACTAACTACCTCCCTTCATCTCGGAATCTCAAATTCCATCATTCCCGATAAGCACTAACCAGTTCCTCATCTCTCATTTGCAGTTCATATCCTAAACTACATAGATTTGCTGTTAGAGATAAGGATATGAAAAAGTCAAGTTACATTAATACACGTTGCAACCTGTTAGCCTCTCTCAGGCTGCTGTGCCTGACGTTTGTAAATAGAGGTGGTCAGGAAGTCTGCACAGAAACTTGGGAACTGGCCACATGCCGTTTGTTTAACATTAGCACAGATGAGTATGTTCAGGGAAAACAGGAGGAGTCACCTGAATGGAGAAACAGAGAATTGAGAAAAGAGGGAGCAAGCAAGAAGGGAAAGGGACCAGTAACCTCAGGCTTTTCAAAGAGGTCACCCAACTGACGTCAGACTGTATATTTTGATTCTTACCCTGTGCTCACCGCTGCTAGATGTTTGTCAAAGTTACAGCCAAGATAGTCTTCTCCTGCTTTTCTCTTTTAGCATGGACAAGATTTTGCTGTCCTAAAAAACATGACACCCATCAATAGTGGCATTAAAACACCAGTCAGTAAAAGATGCTTCCCGAATCAATATTCTGGTGTTTGAATCAAACATTTCTCTTCAGTGATCTATGCAATATTTTTCTACATTTTTGGGAAGGTACAGGAATTGACTTTTGCTTTTCTTGGTAACTGAAAGAAGGGTTGTCAATTGCACTATAATCCAGAATTATTCTTTACAACAGTTTAGAAGCTTCCCAGAGAAAATTATTCTTTTCTGTCCTACAGAAGTTTTTTCCTCGTGTGTTTTATATTTACAGATAAACTAATCAAAAGCAAAATAGAACACAACCAATGTAAAATCCCCAAACATGCTTCTAAAGGTTGCTGACACAACTATATTTAGTTTTCATAGATTTTTTATTTCATTATGTAGTAAATAAGCAGAGATTATTTCCTCAAGCAAACCAAGGTTTTCTTAGCTTGGTTTCTTGACTTCAGATTTAGTTAAACAAGTATTACGAACTGTCATCATCCAAGAACAGTATGTCTTTTTTTACACTCAAATTGTTATTCACTATCACATTACCTGTTAGGAAAAAAAATAAAGCCTGTTTGAGTTAGACATAGATAAATTAACTTTATCGCAAGTCCGTGACTGAGGATAGAAGAATTCTGGAGAAGAGCTGCCTGTAGCAGCTTATATATGCTGATATTTATGGTAAGTCTACACCCAAATTAGAAGCAAGTCAAAACAATTTTAGAAAATGTTTTCCTTTTAAGAAATCATATTGCCATTTTTGTCAAAGTGAAAAATAGCAGGAAACCTATAAAATTGATTAACTTAGATCATTATTTGTGGTGAACAGATTTACTGTTTCACATTATGTTTCTCTGAGAGTTGTCACTCATTTTTCTTTTCAAGCACAGATTCTTCTTCCACTCTTTACAATTTCAAAGGGGAAATAATGGGATGAGGGGATTAATTTTTTTTTCTTTTTTCACTTGAAATGATTAGGCAGTAATGAAATAAAATATTCTTTGCATCCTTAAAAGTCAGACACCTGCTATTGAAAGGGAAATAATGCCGCCGCCACCCCCCAAAAAAGAAGAAAACCCCAGAGGACGGGTCCAGTTAATGGGCCAGACTATAGTATCATGGGAGATTTTCAAAGCAGTAGATGAATTTAGCTGCACCACTTCCGAGGAGTATAAACGAGTGTTGTTTACTTTGGTTTTCTGAAGTTTGAAATTATCCTCCTCAATGTTGGCTTTGGAGGGAAGTCCACTTGAAATAATTTTAGACACTTCAAATGAGCATGTCACTGCCATCTCATATGACAAGGATAACTGCCACTCATACACTGATTTTCCACAGACAAACAGTATACTGGAGAATATTACCAAACAATGTAAGGAGGAGGAATAGCCTTGCCTTACATCTCCACTTTTTATTTCATTGCTTTAACTTCAAAATTGTCTTTGAGCGGGCAGCGAGGTCTGGGCGTTCATCCCAGGCAAGCACATTATCTCTTTTTTGACTCTGGTCTAACAGAACCTTTACTCCTACCTACACTCCCTATTCCTTTTGTTTATCTAAAACTGTGTGGGAAAATCACGAGTTTATAAAAATGCAACACTTTGCCTTGATGAATGAAATCATTATTAACTAAAAAGTCTTTTAATCACACATACCCCTACTCCAGAAATGGTAAAAACTGTTTATCAATGTGATTATGACTTATGTTACTATTATTATGAGAGCTTTTTTACTTACCTATTCTACTTTTAGTAGACCATCACCTTCCTTTGCATTCAGTATTTAAAATTGTTTTTGGAAAGTGCCTTTTGGAAAATAGTCACAAATGCAAACTGTTTTTCTTGGACTCTTTTGTTCAGAGTTTCATTTCCATGAAATACCTCTCATATATTCCCGTACAGTGACCCACTGCATGTAAATTCAAAGCAATAACCATGTTATTTCTTCTGTCCCAATGACTCACTTTACTTAGGAGCAAACTCTGTTGTGTTAGTTGTTACTTCTAAGATTGTATCATACACTGCATTCCATTAATTTGTAATTATAGAAAAACAAAGTGATTGAAAATAACCCATAGGTGATTGAATGCACTACGTGTAGAATCATCCTCGGGTCTGGATTCATCTGTCTTTTCTACAGATCAGGAGGTTTAGGGGTTTATTCTCCCCTCCCCCCGCCCTTTTTTTTCTTTTTAAATAGTTTTTAATGCTTGAACAAATCCCTTTTTCTTCCCCTCGGTAATGTCTGGAATGTGAGCCACTGGAAATTCTTCCCCACAGAAGAATCTCCATTAAGCTTTCAAACAGAGTTACTTCATCCCCACAGCTGCATGGCTAGAAGACTTTCTAGTGCCTAAATACTTACTGTATATGTCATCCTTAAATTTAATTATTTTTTTTTTCCAAGCCAGAGCTTTAGGAGCAGGTGCTAGCCTTTTGCTTCCTTTCTGCTTCCTCTGCGGGGAATGGGCTGGAAAGAGCCAACTAATTAGAAAATTCTACAGGGAAATTAATTCTGCAAACAGCTGAGGAATGGCATTTCAGTATAATGCTCACTTTGTCTGTCAGCAGAGCGCTGATTGGCTTGACAAGTGGCAGTTCTCCCAGATGTTACACGTGATGAGACCAGAACTGCATCATACATTGCCTGTCTTCTAAAAGACACGATGCTCTAGAAAAGTAAATACTCTAAAACTAACCTTTAGGACATGCTATGTTGCTGTCACAAGGCAACAGCATGGTATTTTTACATATGCTTGAAGTGTAGCAATGAGCCAAATCGTTTTCAGTGAGCTCAATTGCAAATGTTGCCTTTGTTTTCATGTGGGGCTGATGAGATATGGGACAGGAGGGTGAAAAGACGCATGCTACACTACTTGGTGAGAAAGGGCTGGATTATCAAAGTTAGGCTTGCATATTGTACACTTCTATAAGTACGTGCAGATCTGTAACATGTCTGGGCAAAACACTTATTCAAACATTTGGCTGGTTACATGAACATGAGAATAGTCAGATCTGCATGCACAGGCTTCCCTGCTCAGAGACACTAGTGACTGGAAACTGCAAAGGAGGTTCGCTCCGAAGGAGCCTGTAGTGAAATGTTTAGGGAAACAGCACTATCTTAGTGAAGATGATGAGAGCCTGCCCATTTCTTGGAGATGTCAAGTTTTGTCATCTTATTATTTCTTACAGACTAAAACCCATTTAGCCACTTATCCGATCTTTAATCAAGTGCAGGTTCTCCGCTTACTTCTCTTGACAGACCCTTTGTGGACCTCAAGCCACGAACAGCATAAAGCTCCCAGTCCTCCTCCCAACCACATTCCTATCTTCCTTCAAAAAAACCTCTTTTTTCCTCAAGCTATTTGTAAGATGAGGTAACCTGCAGACTTCTTGTGCACACTGTTCCCGGATTTACTTGGCATCCCTTTTTTCTGTCCTGCCAGGAGATGGCCCTGGGCTTTCCTTAAGTGTTCAGCTGTGCAGAATTGTCCCACAGACTCCAGATGTTTAGGAATTTGCCCTGGTCTTAAAATAGAAAGAAGGACTTGTGAGTGCCCATTGAGTAATATAGAACTGTTTTTCTTATCTTTTTGGTCCAAACTTGATGATGACAGTTACAGTGCTATGAATACCTCTTTGTGCGGCAGCTGGTTCAGTTTTTGGATGTCTATCTCTTCCTCAGTGGGTCTTGTATTCTTGAGCTCTTTTTTGTACTCTTATTTCTCTCATCAGTATTTGAATGCTGTTCCTTCCTGCATCTACTAACGAATTTGTCATATATAAGAATATAAAAAAGTAGTACATTCATGTAAATCCCGTGGAGATATGTCGCTGTTCTGTAGCTGAAGATAGTCCAGAACATTTTCCATTTTTTCATATTTGCTCCACAAATCCTGCTCTACAGGATTTTTGACTTTTCTTTTTTCTCCCTCCCTTCTCCCCTCCTCCACCATGTCCAGTGCTCCACAATTGCAGTAATATTCTATATTCTGTCTCAGTCAAAAATCTCATCCCTCCTTATTTTCTTATCAATCTGTTCCCTCCAGCATAATTGCATTACTTGATATATTGCACCCTGTTGGATTCGAGGACTGTTTTTAATAGTGAACAATCTATAGCCTGTTACCAGCTCAGAGTTACCATGCAGACATTATTTGAGAACTATTTGGTTAAAAACTGTTTTTAATAAAAAAAACCCCAGATTTTTGATGTGCTCATGCTGAAGCATGATCGTCTTCCAGCACTTAATGCTAAACTAAAGGGGTTTGACATCAAAAGAATAATTATCCCAAATAAATGTCATGCTTGCTGATGAAAATAATAGCATTCCATTCTTTTTAAGAAAAATCAAGCCACTTTCTCTGCTTTCTGAATTTACTTCACCTGATAGCAACTATAAATTTCCTAATGAGATGTAATTGCTTAAGAAACCATTGAAATTAAATCACAGCTGAATATGGACACCTTCCCCTTATCTAATTAATAAATTAGAAGACTCTCTTTGCATGTTTTAATTAATTCCTGTATTTGCATACATTAACAGACTGGAAGGACTAAAAGACCTTTATGTCCAAAAGGTAGGTGCATGGCTTCTCGAATGTAGGCAACTTGATTCTGAAGTCCCTTTGTGCTAGAGAGGTCCTAATGTCCATATCTAGAAGATTTATTCTGCAGTTGCATTTTCTGAATTAATTGACTTCTTAGGTTTGAGATTAACTGCATCACTGCTTGGCAGTTTTTCAAAGTGCATTGTGATATATCTGATGAATGTATTATGGAAATTTGTCAAGTGGCCCATGCTTAACACAAAGGCCTGTTTGCATTTAGAACAAGAACACAAATAAATTATTAAATATTATTATTATTATTACACATTTTTCCCAGAATTACGTTTTTTATTATGGAGTGCTTACCAATTACAGGAACACTGTAAGCTGAAAATTTTTAATTGATTGTCAAATGGGAAATAAAATGGAAAAAAATGTGCTATTTATTGCAGGTAAATGTCTCGCTAGTTTGCCTTTATATGCTACTTAGATACAAGTTGTTAGTGATTTCATTTTCTATTTATTGTCATTCAGATGTTCAAAACGCTGACCCAGCTGGCATGGAAATTTAATATTTTCCAACTTATGATAATGGATTAAATAATTTTTAAAAAATCCATATTACATCCATGGAGATTCACTAGGATGATTTGCACTGAAGAGATTTTTATATGAGATTAATTATTTTTTCCAAAGTTCAGTAAGAGTCAAGATTATATCTGTATGTTTTTAAGAGCCAAAAAGGGTAAGCAAAGGAGAAAAACATGTCTGTAGAAGGTGTTGAATAATCGCATGCTCGCAGTATTAGCCAGTTCTCCTGTAAAGTGCAACAGAGGTAGGGCTGCATGGATCAGGCTGTTCTCATGTGATGTGATGGTCATCAGAAAGACCAGGCATGGTTAACCCAGAAGGAAATACACCCTTGTTTTGGGGGCACGGGAGTGTGTGCAGATGTGATATAAGGACCACAGGAAGTTGAATTGAGGAGTGAATTTAAAAAAAAATTAAAATGTTCCAATATGTTCAAAACACAATGCTTGTTTCTTTTGGGGTAAAGTGAAATGATTTGTCTTTATGTGTTCAAGACAACTGAATTTCCATTTTGGTTCCAAGAGACATACTCTTTAAAAAATTAAATTCTATTTCAAAATGGTAATACTGGTTTAAGAAATCAAAACTTTTCTTTTTCAGCTTGTTTCCACTTCAAAGCAAAGCAGTTCACTTACCCTAGTTTTAGGAACAATGCTACTCACTGAAGTTGATCTGGGTTTGTAAAGGGTTTTAGTATGACCCACACTCCATTTTCCTATTAATTTTGTATTAATCAAAAAATTTCATTTATCTCTAGCAATAACGTTTTGTTTTGCAAGATTTTTATTTGGTTTTGGTATGTGTTTGAAACACATATTGCAAGAGTTAATAGATAAAGCCAATTTGATTTATGACTTGTTTTGCTTGGAGAAGTTTATAAATAGCAATGTTGTATGTTTTTAACTAAATTCTTTCTTTCCTCCAAGGATGTCACTTTCCAAAACAAATTGAGAATTTTGTTTAGAACATTTACTAACACCTCGTATTATTATGTATACTCTTGAGACAAAGTTGCATTTGAGGTTCATATTTGCAAGAACAGTTTCCTGACTTTAGAATGGGAAGTTTTAAACTTTCATGCTGTCCCTGAATTTTAATACATGCCTGGCTTAATACTGCATTGTAATATTAATATAAATTCTCTATTTTGCATAATAGACATGTCTCTGCAAAATGTAAGCCTTTTCTGGATGCATTTTTGCAACATCTGCAGATAACATTCCTCACTGAATTTCTAGATTGTTCAGTAAGGTCAACATTCATAAAGCATTTTATCCACCACACTTTAATAATTGTCCTCTTGCTGCTCTAAAAAGGCAAGTGTTATTCTTTTCTCTGAAATTCCATCAGTTTGTTGTTTGTAGGTATGGCCTGGAAAGGAAGGAAGGATAAGGAGACAGTGGGAGTGAATCAATATTTTACTGTGGTGACACTCTGGTGTTATTTCAGCTAGTCAGTTCTACTTTTAACCTTCTGACTGCAGCAGTATCCATTGGAATTGCTCAAAAACGAAAGGCTGCATCTTCTTTGCTGCTAGTTTATGCGACGTAGCATGGGCGAGAAAACAGGCAGATATTTGTACCATCTTTATTATTTAACAGAAGGCTTTGACAATCTAAAGCTGTGCCACCTGTCCCGAAGACCAGGCATGCGGGGGGTGGACCTGTGTATGAGGCAAGACAATACTAACCACCTTCTTACGATGCTTCTCCTCTTCTTCCTCTCGCAGAAATAACGCATGCCTCAGACATAACGTCTTGTGGGCTCTGGGGACTTGATACATTTGGAAATTTTGTGGGTCTGCTGATTTGGGCTGCTGAGGAGACTTTAGCAAACATTCCTTCAGATGCGCATATACAGAGTAAATCCCTTCAGAACCTCACTGGTGTATTGCAAGCAGCATGAGAGGACATGTGTCAGTGGTACAAGGAAATTAGGTGGAAGCTGAAGAGCTGGGCTACCCTTTTCTGAACCAGGTAAGCAGACCTTAGCAAACACCAAACTGTCCTTGCATCAGTTCATGGGAAGTGTCTTGTACTACTAATATCAATGCACATTTGTTAGCCTTCAGAAATCTCTTTAGATACAAGATTTGGCACTTGTAGCTATTAGAGAATCTAAACATTTAGAGACAACTCTAAATGTGAACATGAGAAGATAATATTTAATATCATTTAATACATGATGGTGTCTGACAATTAGGTTATGCAAATGTTCTTTATTGAACCAGAACATAGAAAACCAAGAGGGTTTTACAGAAGGATTTGTACCTTGATTCCAATTTTTCTTAACTGGTCATCTAATCATTCCACTGTGTTTACCAACAGTATCCAGAAAGACAAGAACTTAATTGTGCTAAAGATGAATCTAAGAATGCTATTTAAACATCTGCACATTGTGGCCAGAAAAGTATTCTATTAAATTCATCTGAGGGCCTGCTGTCATCATAACGGAAGTGTGTTGGGGTGGCTAAGTCTAGCAAGTCAGGTCCTTCATGGCTTAAATAAATGAATTCATGCATGTGGGTAAAAAGCAGATTTCCAGATTTCCAAGGACCACGATTCTTATACTGTTGGTCAATAATATTTTTACTGTTGTCTCCCACAGAAGCAAAGCTAGACTAGTACTGGCTCCTTCTGAAATCCCACCCTTAATACCAGCCTTCTTAAATACTTTCTTTCTAAATGTTGGAAAAAACCCTGAAATCTCTGCCTCTCGGCTGCACTGAAATCAAATAAGAAGTGAAGAGGTTAGGTGGTGGGTTTTGTTTGGTGGTGGTTTTGGGGGTTATTTTTCTGTTAGGCCATCCAGGGAAAACAAACAAACAAACAAAAATAAGTGGAAATCAGATGAACATAAAATGAGTTTTGACACCTTTGGCAAATGACAGCGTTTTCAGGACTTTGCTTGCAAAAACTGTTGTGTAAGCATCCAATTGTTCAGTTTGAGAAAGAGGGTTTCTTGCCAGGAAGGGGGAAAAAAAAGATCACCAGTTGGCAATATTAATCTTTTCCACTCATATTTTCTTTGCCTATGATTCCCAAAGTGTTTGGTGGAAATGGCTTGCCTGTGATTCCCAGTGTTTGGTGGAAATGGCTTGCATGTTGCTTGTATTTTTACAACTAAAGCACAGGAGATTAAAGTGAAGATAGGAAAACAAGACTGCCTGAAAAGTTACGTTCCTGGAAAAGAGAGTCACAGATGAGCTGGCAGAGAAACCTGATGCTCAGAAGTATGCAAAGAACCTTCAGATACTCAGCATTTATGAAAATCAAAAAACTTATTTAGGAGCAGACTTATTTAGGACAGGGGCAGAGCAGTTGACATCATCTACCTGGACTTGTGCAAAGCGTTCGACACTGTCCCACACAACATCCTTACCTCTAAATTGGAGAGACACCAATTTGATGGATGGACCACTCAGTGGATAAAGAACTGGCTGGATGGCCGCACACAAAGACTTGCAGTAAACAGCTCAATGTCCAGTTGGAGACGAGTAACGAGTGGTGTCCGTCAGGGATCAGTGTTGGGACCTGTGTTGTTCAACATCTTTGTTGGTGACATGGACAATGGGATTGAGTGTGCCCTCAGCAAGTTTGCCAATGACACCAAGCTGTGTGGCTCGGTTGATACGCTGGAGGGAAGGGATGGGATCCAGAGGTACCTGGACACGCTTGTGAGGTGGACTGATGCCAACCTTATGAAGTTTAACCAAGCCAAGTGCAAGGTCCTACACCTGGGTCAGCACAACCCCAGGCACATTCTATGATTCTGTGATTCTATGAGTTATGCACTAAGTGACTGCCCCAAACTCTCATAACATGCTATGAGAAGAGCAAGAATATGATGAAAGTAAAATTTCCATAGTAGTCTGTCCAAACTACTAGACTTTATATTGTATTGGTTGTCTTTGATTTGGGGGAAAAAAAAAATGTATGGCTTGATTTCTTGGGTTTTCTTTTTTAATCATAATCTGAGAAGACATTTTCATGCTGGATTGTTTTTTAACTGGGTTATTGTTGAGGAATTAGAAAAATCTACAAGTCTAGTATTTTGCTTTACACAGTTGTCGTTTCAGTGACTGTCCAATTACTTACAGTTCTGTTCCATTCGTAAGATTATGCCATATACAGTCATGTAGGATGTCCAGAAGTTAACATGTCCTTTCATTGCTAAAAACTTTGCTTTGGAATGGAATGAAATGAAGTCAAATACAGGAAGGAAATTATTTTGGAAACTGTAAGAATTTGGGACCTCAGCTATCATCAGACACAACAAAACATTTCCTCCTTTTATTGGAAGGCATGTAATTACTGATCAGACAAAAATTGCTAAAAAATATTTCAAGAAGGTATTTGGCTTCTGAAAGCTAATTCTGATGTCAGAGTACTTACCAGACATAAGCAGAGCATCACCTTGTGATATTTTTTCTTACATGAAGAGACGTTAGAGATGGAAAAAAGGTATCATTTTGGAGCTGAGGCTGTTACTGTCTCTTTCAATGGACCCTACTGAGACTTTACACTCTCAAAAGCTCCTTTATTAAAAGAAAGGTAAACTCCAAAGAATGTTGGTAAACAATACTCTTTTTTTTTTTCACTTAGGTGGCTAAGATTATGATGGATACACCTGATTATATTATCAGAGTCTCAGAATTTTAAGATAAACTCAGTTTCCAGAAAAATTCAAGCTATTCACAAGTCAAAATAACTTTCAAATACATCATGTGAAAGGCAAATGGAGCTATGCATATGATGTTAATGCATCGGAATTTTTCAAGTTATTTGGAGACTTAGAAGTGTGGCACTGATTGCATGAGTTTAATCCTTGCATGATAACAGTGTTGCTTTCAGATGGAAATTATGAAGTCATGCATAGAACATTTGCATACCTAAAACATATTCACAAACTAGACTTTATTGAAGCCATTTTCAAAATTTTATTGTCATTTTTATTTTAAGTTAAAATGATATATTGTACACAAGATAAAATAACAACAGTATTCCTTGCTAGTGTGACGGAACAAACTCACATAAGTAAAAATATAGAATATTTACTGCACAAAAAGAAGAAGATGTGTTTGGCATGGATAATAGTTATTCAGAAAATGTTAGCATTGTGGAAAATCAAGAAATTATAATCATCTTGGCTGTTCTTATCTGTGATTGCAGTGGAAAAATAGCCAGCTGTTATTTGTACCTACATCTTCATATCTTAAAATTATCTTAAAGAATGGCAAGTGAAAGCTAATTCCTAATTAACTACTATTTAGCCAGTTAATATTTGAAAGGATCAGCTTTGCATGGAAGAAGTACAAGGCTAAATCTGCAAAGAAAACAGTGCTGTCTAGCGCAACACCTAACTTTAAGGCATCCTGCCAGCTCGCAGGAATTTTTGGTCCAAGGTTAGGAACATTTCTTCCTTCATAAGTAGAGGCGAAGAGCTAAGTCAGCTCAGAGTAATGTCACTGGAGACCAGCAAACTGGACTCTTCCAGAGTAAAACCAGCAAAATCTCAGCTGTATCCCTTAGAGTAAGGCATTTAACTCTACTTAAGTTTCTCTGCTGTGAATCTGGTCTTTGAATTAAACATCTCCAAACTGGCCAAAGGAAATCCCATCCCAATATTTAAAGCATTCGCCTGAGTGGGGACCTGTTTTCAAAAATCCCTTCTGCTTTAGCTTGAAAACCTCTTTCTCAGGCTTCCAGGTTCTCTTTGCTGATTTTTTTTTTGTTTAGTATATATTGTGTACTTTGAGGGATAGGGAGGAGAGTGATCTATCAACTTGATAGTTAGATATCCCTTGGCAGAGAGGGAATGCTTCTCAGGTTGCTGGTATAAAGAATATTTACCTTTTTTATGCAGAGAAGTGCGTTGGAGAGAGATGCTGGCATGTGATAGTAATAAACAACCAGGATTACTGATGGGCAACTGTGTCAAGTAAATCAGTGCAACCAGTATTCAAACACAGTCCCATATATATATGGAGGCAGAATACCCAGCTGGAGACCTATGAATATCATCTTTCTTCATGTACACAACAGCAAAAACTATCTCAGAATAAAGGACAAAGTAACAGTAAGTACTTCTGCCTTTTCAGAGCTTCTTTTGTGAAATTCTGATAAATGATGGAAGATGCCACTGTCTGATGATAAAAACTTTATTAAGATAAATAAAATGAAAAAGGTAAAACCAGCAAAATCCTTTACTCTGTGTACTTCTTAAGGGAAGGATGGAGAAAGCCACATGTGCAAAATGGCAGAAAGTTCAGTCTGTCTCTGCAGAGAGTGAGTTGAGCTGTAGCCGCCCAGCAAAGTGAGAAATTGCTGCTCAACCAAGTTCTTATCACATGGAGAGGTAGCACTCTCCTGCTATTTCATGACGGAGTAAATAGTTTAACGTTTGTGTGAAAGTGTGGCTGGAGGGACACTCTGTTTACGACAGACTACGGATGTCTGTGGAATGTTGCCCTGGAAGAATATGCAGTATTTCCGGCAGGAAACCTAAATGCTAAGCAGATGCATTTTCTTCCAGACTTGAACTATTGGACTCTTTGGTTTAAGGTTCAGAGTGGCATAAAATTTTCACTTTATTAACATTTTTAAGACAATAATCAGAAAAAAGTGACTTTTCAGCCCAAAAGACAAAGACTGGAAGCCACTGGGAAGGCCATGCAGATCTGTGTTTCCCAGAGGGCACACAGACTGCTCATTAAATCTGCTTGGTCATCTCACTTATGCACTGAACTTAAAAAACTCACAATAAAACAAGAAACCCAACCCCTAAAAGCAAGTAGCACTCCTGCTCAGAGGATGTTTGAGGGAGTAATTCAATCTTGACCTTTCTCCCACATACCCTCTATGGGAGGAAATATTTTTGGAGGAAACAAATTGAAAAAGATCACAAAGATCCTGTCACATAGGTTTCCTGGTGTTATTTTATAGAGGAAGAGGCAAAAGTTCTTTCCTCAAATTCCTTTTTGATGTAAACAGGGGGAAGAATATTGTCTTTTGTCAACACTTTGTTTTGCTCATTTGCCATTATCTTTAAAACATGTTCTATGAAGATACAGTTTATTAATTGTGACTGTGCTGTGTTCTATACCAGAACTGATCTTTTGGACCATATTTGTAATATGTGCTGAAATGCATTGTTTGCTAAGCGGCCTTATCTATAATTTCAAGAGCCTTTGAGTGCTTTGGAAGACCACTTGGCAAACTCTGTGTAAGGAAGTAATTCAGTTATACGGCTGTGTTAAGGATTAAATCAATTTAAGATTAATTAGGACTCCTAGAAAAGGGATATGAAAAAATAAAATAAAATAAAAACCAAACCAAAAAGCCAACCTAAGTTCTTGGCTTTGGAAGAAGTAATTAGTCAGTGCTGCAAGAGTCTTGGTGAAAATGCAATCGGATATCCTTTAGCAATCTAGAAGAGCAATTTAAGGAAGTATTGTCCCCAGCTTTCCATTCCCACCTCCCAGCTGATTGTTTCTCAGCAGTTTAGATGTCGTGTGTACCCTAGCCACTGCTTCTAGCCTATTTCAATAACAAAACAGATTAATTTAAATCAATGTTTAAGATAATTCAGGGTGCAGAGAGCAAATCACTTTCAAACAATGTGAGACTTAATTTCAGTTTGAGTCCCTGTCTCTTCTTGTTGCTCCATGGCCATAAAAATGTTGTAGAGGGGATGTTGCAACCTGAGTACCTAAGTGAAGGCAAAGCTCCAGCTGAGACTGACCAGTTCCAGAAGGTTCACATTCATAGCATTAACTTAGAGACTATTTATTGAAAATACACTGCTAAGTCTTTCTAACTGAAGATACAGTTCATAAGCCTTTACTGCAAGTCATTTGCAATATAGTGATAAATCTGTGCAATTTTATTTCCAGATCAGCAGGACATTGGGCATTGCTAAACTGTTTAACGTACGTAACATGATACTCCATGATAAAAATGATGCATTAGAGAGCTGAGAGACAAAAAAGCATGTCTAAAAAAAAATCCTGAAGGGTAGGCCAAGATAGTTTGAGTTTATTTTAATTATATCCAAATGGTGTTCTAACTGAAGATGTTAATAATTATGATGAGCAATAAAACTCTAGAAAGAGTTAAACTTACTGGCAGACTTCATTCTGCTACAGTGTTCTGTTAGACCTAATTCCATAACCTCTTCCCTTCAATAAATGTCAACTACTTTGTTTCTTTTTTTTTTTTAAGTTTTTAAATGTCCTAGCTGTGAAGAGACAGAGCATCAAAACTGTGAGGGATAGATCACATTTTGCATTCACATGCTCATGGTTTTTGTTAGGATGACTGAAAGGCCAGAGAATATGCTTCAGGAAGACTTTCAAGACACAATAAATGTGGAAGTTGTTTCCAACTCTGTGTTTTGAAATGTTTTAAAAGCTTTAATCAGAAGGCTTTGCTATGATCAACTCTGGTAGAGGAATAAGAGTAGTATTTCCACAAGAAATATTCTGGTTTTGATGGTACTTTCTCTGAAAACCACCAATAAGCAAGGGCTGGATTTGATGACAACACAGATTTTAAAAATGGTATAAACTTACCTAATGGCAGGAGATTCTGACAGTTTCTGAAGATCACCAACCAGTCAAGAACTACTGGAGCCAGATGAAAAACCTCTGCTGCTTTTACTCTGAAGCTCGATTAATTGGGAGGTCTGTATGACACAGCAGTATCTGACAGAGGGCAGCAGCCTTTAGAGGATAGAATAACATGTTTAAACAAGATCTTTGCAGTAGGTCTGTATCATCTGCAGGGACCTCTCTACACTTGACCATCTGGCTTTAAGTGCTGCTCTCTGTGGCTGGCTTGAGAGTGTGGGACTGGTCTTCTGTTTCTGTGGTACTAGAGACACTATTGCAGGCCATGTGATTTGTAAACCTTATCAAATAATTTAATCATAATGGCCTAATCCATCTCCTACCAAGAAAACTGAAAAACTCTTAAATCTCCTCTGGGGCTGGTCAGTATTTGCACCCTACCTCACAGCGTTTAATACAGGACAAACTGAAAATGGGAAGTGAAGAGCTTTCATTTCTGTGGGTACTTAGAGTTATTGACACACATGCAAATTTGGTCTTGAAAAACTGTTTATTTTGGAGTGTAAAAAAGGTGGAGGTGGCCTTAAATAATCCCTTACTACCTTACACATCTTGGAAGAAACTAAGGAAATAATAATCTGCCATTTTGCACAAGGATGAACAGAGGTCCATACAGATAATAAATAGCAAATGAAGCTCATTGCAATCAGTGAGATCAGGTTAAAGACAAAGCTACCCCTGCATGTCTTTCTCCTAAGATCAAGACCGACAGAAATAAGTGAAGGTAATAAACTTCGTCCTCAAGCTAGCTTTAACAGTATTTCCAAAGGCTGTTTCAGAAAATATGAACACATTAAAGAATAGCCAGAAACATAATCTGCTCGGCAATCACAGATTTCTCAGTTGTGTGCTGAAGACATAGCAACCTAAATTGTCCTTGAAATAACTCTATTTCAAGTCATATGCATTTCTGAGCTATATTTGTAGGAAACTTCATACTAGTAGTACAAGAACTTAATCCAGACAAGGGTTTAGCTTGGGTTTATGTTAAGATATAATTTGTAAAAGTTTCTAATAAACATCCCTCACTGGGACTGGCAGAAATCATAGGAAGGAAAACACCATTACTAACTTTGGGCTACTTGCTTTGATTCAGACCTCATTGTGTTATGTTTGTTATACGAGTTTCAAAACTGCAGAGAAGTGATGAATTGTGTCACTAAGACCAGAATTTCCAAAGTAGCCTCATCTTTTTAGAAACTCTCTTTTGATTAAGGATTTTTACTTCCAATGTAAATATTCAGCAGAGGCCTGATGCTTAGATGGGGAAGTGTACTAACAGGCTTTCATTCAGATAAGAAGAAATATGCAATCCGCAATTCAAGATCCTAGGCCTGAGCTGGCATCCTGTTATACACCTACTGAAGATGAAATTTCAGGGTGTACAGGAAATGCCAACTGAAGGCTTTACAAGTAAACATTAGTGAATATTTATATAAATATGGTAAATAGAAAAGACAAATACCAGTACGCATGCTGGTGGTCAGTCTGAAATTACTACTCAGGCCAGTTTTTATGTCCTTCAGGATAATAAGGCCATCATTATTTTTCCAGTGCTTTTCAACTCATGGTAAGAGAGAGTTTCCCCTCTGTTAGTCACACAAACTAAAAGCAGTTCTGTAATCTCAGTTTAGCTGCGCTTGGAAACTAATCTTGTTTGAAGTAACAACCTCAAACTGGGAGACTCCATTGTTCGGAAGAACCAATACTTTAAATAGTCTGAAGCTATGTTACTCGTTCTTCTAAAATGAAGCTTAATCTATTATTTACCTAACTGTCCAGGAAGCTGCTGTTCAAAGGTGATGGAGAATCTTGAATTAAGTGGGAAAAAGTTGTTAGTATAAATGAAATAAATATTTAATTATAATAAAAGGTGACATTTTAATAATTAGAAGTCTTTGTGTTCATAGATTTTTCATAACATAGTATATAGTATATAACTAATGAAAACAAAATGTTGATTGTTCAACATATAAAAACCAATTTTAGAGGTATAACAGATGAAGAGTGCCAGAGCCAAAGAAGAGTGAATGTTTTTTAAAAGCTGTATGACCATGTAATTACATTGTGTGGATTAAATATGAGAATTCACAAACATTCAGGTGAGGTATGTTCTGTTCTCATTGAAACAGGAGAAATAATGAAACTGCTGTTTTCCTATATGTACATGCTGTTTGGAAAACTGTTTATTAATGTTAAAATTAATAGCATTATATCCATGCATTCAGCAAGCCCAAAACTGTAACATGACTTGAATGATCAATTACATGTAATAAAGTGATTATGGGGGCAAACAGAACAGCAGTTCTTCCTAATTGCTGAAAAATTGTAAGTATTACCTTGTTAACATTTGTCTCATAAGCACAACCAAACCAGTAACACTGAAGAATGGCAGGAAGGAGAGTGGGAGGAAGAGGTAATGACTGACCTTTTTATGATTATAGTGCTTGACAAAGCTGGAAATAGTTCCACCTTCTCCAAGTCATTAGTTTCAGATGACTGTATTCTCTCCTTAAAGAAACAAGTTAATTTCAAAAGCCTTTAAGAACAGCACCAAGGACTGTGCATATGTGTGTGTCTCTATATGCCAACCAAACCGCTGCTGCTTTGAGGTGTTTCAGCATCCTTGATGGTGGATACTGCTGTGTTTTAAATCATCACCATGGATTTTTCAATCAAATCAAGACATTTATTTTTAAAGGTGTTTTCTACTAAATAGGTAGATGAAGGCTTTTTTGCAAGCAGAACCAGCCAACTCCTGCCTAAAATGTGCAGGGCACACTTTGTGCTGGTGCTTTGCTCTGCTTTGCTTCCTGTAGCTTACTAGATAAAGAACTGCCGTAATCAGCTTTTCCGTCTGTGGTCTGAAAGAGGTAATTTGACAAATTCAGGGAAAATGAAGAGACCAAGAATAATCTGTAATGTCTTTTCTGATGATAACTATAGTGAGTCTTTTTTTCCCCCCCACCCCAGAGGTACCATACTTACCTGTTAAACCTTCTCGTATCTTCCTGTCTGGCTTTACTGATTACTGAGGTCACACACTGCTTCGTTTGCTGTTCTAAGATGAGTACACTTTTTTGTATTAAGGTCATATGTAAATGGGGCAGCTTTCGTATGGTTTTGGAAGTATGTGACCAGCCATGCAGTCTCAAAGAAACAACCAGTTTTCTTTTGGCTTTATGTTGCTGTAGGTCTTTATTGGCTTGAATATCTTCCTCTTCCTGTCAAACAAATGGAAGACAGCTTTCTTATTCCCCAGCCACTCTGCAAAGCCCTGCATGAGATAGCTGCCTGTAGCCTACAGGTCTTACAGCAGTAATTCAGTCAAGTGCACAAATTCCACTCTAGCCCCTGTGTTTTTTAGACTGATGTTGACAATCTCTTTGGGGAGATTGCATAGTTCAAAATATTATTGGCGGGCTGCTGGAAGTCTGGCTACAGTTTTTGTAGAGTCATGAGGGAACTGACCACGCACTATTAATCTTCTGTTAATCCATCTTGCTGCTGAATCCCACAGCTAACTTTGAAGGTTTCAGCCCTCCATTTAGCCAATTTGGTCAAAGGCAGGCTGGTGCTAGCTGAAAGCTATGAGCAGCTGATGGCTATATCCAATGGTAGTTTGTGAAAATTGCTTTTGTTATTTTACTCATAAAATGTCATTATCTTTCTCAAAAAAATTCCTCCAAAATAACTGCTAGCTGGAGATTAAGGGGCAACCAAGGGTTTAAAGACAAGAAAGGCACACTTGTCTCTTCCCTAGAAGTATTATCTGTATGCCATGAAGTGCAAAGGGGCTCATTTATGTTGGCACCACCCAGGTTGTCAATAAAGAACTTTGTCCTCAGAAATGCCAAATTGAATTCATATGAATTTCTCACTCTCCAAAACCACTTTCCCACCAGGCAGAAGAGATCACAAAATTAAACAGCATTCCCTCCTTCTCACATCTCTGCAGTCTGTAAGCACTGTGCCTGTCATAATGTTCCCAGGAGGTTTCTTTAACCATAATGTCTCATCTCTGCAAGCAGCTGCTTCCTTTTTGCGTAAGAGTTCTTGGAGACTTGCTTCACTTATCAAAATTGAACCACTGAAAAAAAAGCTAGTAAATAACTAAATTCTATTGGGAAGATCAAATCCCACTGCAGATGGACAGATTTGCTTAACCTATAAAATAATTCTGGAATAGCTATTGTTTTGGCAAAATTAAAAAATATAAAAGTTTGACTGTTCTTGGCTTCTCCTAAGTTGCTTACTTCGGGGTTATAGCTGACCTTCAATATGCACATGCTAGTACCATTACTGTTAACAGCAGTTAAATATACACAAATATCTGAGAGGCTTGACCGTTTGCTCTGTGTTCCAAGGTCAGCTGAAGTCTGGACCTTTTACTTTCTCTATGCTCCACTAATTGAGAACAAAGCTTATGCAAGACTTCCCTGGGGGAACATGGGTTCTGAGTTTTTTGCAGTCCACAAGGTTAAAATTCAAATATGAACCACAGCTGTTTGGATAAGAGTCTTGGACCTCTTTCTTTTGAACTGTAGTGACCTGCTCAGCCTTACCAACACGTGAAACTGAAATCCCTGCACAGCTAATGACTGGGATGTGAGAACTGCCTGGCAGACAAACCTGAGTAAAGTGACCCATTTATAGTGCTCTGGGATTTGCAGGTGGAAGGGCTGTTCTTTCTCTTCTTCTCTCTGCTTCTCCCTCTCCACTTCTCCCTCACCACCACCACCACCATTTCTATACATGTAATTTCATGCATATATGCCTATGCACGTGTGCAGATGTGAATCTGTGTTCACATCCAAACAGCTGACTCAATATTCTTGTTGCAGATGGTAAATTTCTTCCCTTCTGCCAACTGCAGGTATTTTTATGAGTCCCTGGCAAGATGTAAAATAAAAAGGGAAGCAGAGTGTGGGATAAACTAGTCATTCAACTTAAGTAGTGATAGACCTCCAGTGCCCTAACACTTTTAAATACATTCTGTATACCCATGGCAGTGCATGTATTTTGAAGTACATAATCCATAGAAAAGTGCCAATGTGATTCAACTATAATTACACAAATATTTAGAATATCAGTAGTGAGTAATTTTGCAGAACTGAGACATGATATGCTGGGTAATAGGTAATCCACTGAAATGGACTGTCAGACAGAAACTTCCAGTGGCATGGATCAGGTGATAATCCCAGTGTGGGATTTTTGTCTAATTGTATTTTTCTTTAGGTCAATGATAGATCTTCTTATACCCCCTTTTATTCAGTACCTAATTCCAATCCCTGCACCCAACCCAGTTTCATTATCTTCTTTGCAAAAAGTATATGTATTCTCTATATCAATGCCTGATTGCAGTAAGAAAAGCATATCTTTATCTGATTCGGGTGTCTGACCTGTCACATTCATTCCGCTGTTGCAAATCACATCACAGATCATGGAAGGACTGTGGAAAAATGCAATTCTTTATGTGATGATATAATGAATATCTTTGTGCATTCAAGATAATAGGAATTCCAGCATTCATGCTTACTATTAAATATAGCAACCAAAGGCTAAGTAAATTCTCTTTAATACGGACATAATTTTGACGGCATCTTTGGCTTTGTATGACATGGAAACTGGTGGTTGTTTATGCTTTGCTACTTTTTTTGGTCTGCTTTAAAATCCCACATGAGAAACAAATTTTACTCTAGGAACAAAATGTTACTTTTTTGGGACTGAGTTCTAATTAGTTGGGTAGTATGTCTGTTTCTTTTCAGTTGGGAAAATGCAATGCATATAAAATCCAGATGGATAGCACATGATGCTGGAACCAGCCCTGGCCAATCAGCCACATCACTTGATTAAAAGAACCCTATAAGAATTTAAGTAAAAAAACAAATCCAACAAGACAGTAAGAGCAGCAAACTGGCTACACTATGGGGTTTCATCGTCTCTCTCAGATACTGCTTTTCTTTTGCTGGTTGCCCTCCCATACCTTAGCGAAAGTTAACTTGTAGTCGTATTTAATTTAAACTTGTATATTTGTGCACAGTTTTGCTGTGCACGAAAGCTCCCAGGGTTTCACCAGATTTGAGAGTGGGTTTTTGGAGAGGTCTAACATGGGCTATGAAGTTTGAAGGAGAGGCAGGCAGGCCTTGGGGAGGGGATGGAGAAGCATCTGGAGTCCCTATGGACAACTGCAGCAATGTTTATTATTCTTTGTTTATTATTTTGAGTGTCTTCTCTTTAAAAAAACTTTGTCTCCCTTTGTTATTTGTGTAATAAAATTCCTGCAGGCATATAAAGTAAGTCATCTGGAATTGTGCAACTCCTTCTGCCAGGAAGCTGGAAAAGCCCCTCTCCTGTGCAGAGAGAAAAATACAGACTCATCTCAACAGTTGAGAAATTACAGAAATACAGCATTCGTCTTTGGGTTACACTTATATAGCAAAGAGCTGTGGCTAATAATTGTGCTTCTTACTGTTAAAAATTCTGCTTTTATCCTGTCCAAGGTGTTATGTTTATTTAAAACTTGAGGGGGAAAAAAAAAGTACATTTAAAAAAAAAAAAAAAAAAAAAAACCATGCAAAATATATTAAAAAGGCTCAGTGTCAAAGTTGGTTTTTCTGCCAGCTGGTGCAGAGAAGGAAAAGGAAATGAGCAAGGAGGGAAGAGCATCTTAAAGCCACATGGCTAGTGAAATTTTCTATTTATTCTTTGGGGAAAAGGCAAAATTAGCTGCATAGCTGCTGGTTGGATACATGCCGGTACTGTTTTTATTGGCAGGAAACTCTGAGTGGCTGAAAGGTGGTCATTAACACTCTGACACAAAGTGCTGACAGGGCAATTATAAGATTAACACCCTCTGTTATATTAACAGTGTCAAAACCTCCCCTTACCTGTCAGTGAGAAATAATGGCATGAAGGAAAACATTATAGACATACTGAGATTTTAACATGAAAATGCCACACAGCTTGTTCAAATTGGTCTAAATAGCTAGATGACCTACTAAAGTCCAATAAATTATAGTTTCACTGTATAAAAAAAATGAACGCCAAAGCTAAGCCACAAGCTTTGCCAGTGAGATTTGGGCTCCACAAGCTCTGCTGAAATTCCCCATCCCTGCCCAAATATGCTTGGCCACCTGCCTGGCCATTTTTATTCCACATTTGTCCCCTTGCCAGTGCATGTGCTCTGTAACATCAGTGATGTGCCGTATGATTTCTTTACCTTCAGGTCTCCAGGGAACCTACCTCCACATTGTCCAAGATTTGCCAGCTCATGACATTTTTCTATATAATTTTTAGATTATATTTCATATTTTATACTATGACAATATATTCTACATGCTATATATATTTTTGTCTGTAAGATCTAGAGCCAGAATGGATAGTGCATATTCTTTATATATACTTCAGTATCTAAACAAGATCAGGATACAGACAAAGCACCCAAAATGCCAGGAAGTGTTCATGGGTTGCATGAGAAGTTCAGTAGTTTTAAATAAGATTATTTTGGGGTTTCAGAGAGTTGTAATTCCACCATGTGACAGCTTAAAGTTTATTGAAATCCCTTAACAAAGTGTTTGCTGTTAACCTAGAACTTGGTACAATTACTACAGCGCCATGTGAAAAGTTCAAATGTCTCTGAAACAGATTCAACAGAAACATTTAATAACTAAACAAGGATAAAGGATGGATTTATGACTGGGGGCTGTTGCAAGACAATGCAAAAAATTCACGCTTTCAGAGCTTCTGTTAAATGAACACCATGCCTGCAGAAAATTGAGTATGTAATATAGTTGCCAAATGTAGGGAGTTCCCAATAAATAGGAATCTAGGTTTAGGAACAGCCTACAGCCTGTTAAAATGTTTGTACAACCTGTTGTATTACAGCATCTGCTTTGGCTGGAACCAAGGTCTCCAGGGCAATTCTGATCCTTCAAGTCATCTATAGAATCGAGTGTTTTCATCTACATATCTTTTTTACTTCAAAAAATGAAAGGTATGACATAATTGAGAGAAAATTATGTTAAATCATGTTTTATTAATGATATTCACACAGTTCTTTCATGCTGACAAGAGTCTCAGAATATTTTCTAAAATGTTAGAAATGGCTTTGGAGATTTTCATCATTTCACAAAATTTGAGTGATTTTTTTCAAGACAATGAAGAGTCAAGAAACACTATCAGATACGTGTATCAGATACGATATCAGATATGAGTTGGGTGTTCAGTGGTCTGATTTACAATAAGATCAGGTGGCCACTGAAAAGACACTCAAGCAGTGAGATCTGGCATACATTACAGTTTTCTAGGAATTTAAGTAACATATAAAGGTTGTGTTTACCAAATGAATGTCATTGTATTCTTCTTTAAATTTAGCTGTAAAATGCTGTTTTAGCTTTCAGCAAAGGTATATTTCACCTTGCTTTATTTTAATGAACAGCCCTAAGTTACTTCCTGGGAGCTCTGTGTCCCATTTATCTGTCTCTGGAAGTAAGCAAAACTCCTGTTTCATAGGAAAGGAAAGATTGTGCAGCTTTCCTGTCCAAAGGGACTCTCTGCTGGGTGAGACAGAGACAAGCTCTTCAAGCATTGCTTCTGCTGGGAAGTATTGAGGGATTATGGGCTTGGTAGAGCTAAAATCAGTGATCAGTACACGCCACAGATTTGCTGGCTCTAAGGGCTGAATGGGAGTGGAGCAACAGGCTGTGCCTGCTAATCCTTATCCCTTTCTTTGTGCACATCTACTGTGTGACAAAGAGAGATCATGGGTCACATTCTGCCCCAGCCCCATCCCTTCCTTTCACGTTTGCAAATCAAGACACCTTTTGGCAAAGCTGGGCTGGCAGTCAATAAAAAAAGCACAGAGAAAGGCACCAAATATTTAGTAAACTATGAAATCATGTGTAGACATGAAAGGGGGAGAACTACCGAAGACCTTATTTGCAAAGGAGTAAAGACATAAAAGATGAACTTCTGTGACCACGAAAGGGACAACTTCATCAGGATCTGTTTGTGCCAGAACATGAACAGACTCTGCCACGTCAGTCATGCTGAAGTGCCAGAAACTTTACTGTGGTCGTTTGAAAGGGGGGCTTGAATGAACAAGGTGGGGTGGAGTTTTTTGGGGGGGTTCATGCTTGTTTGGTTGGAGGGTTTTGAGTATGGTATTTCTGTCTGATAGGCAGTTTGTGAACACTACTACCTGAACACTGGAATCCTTAAACTCAGGTTCCTTGTTTTGGATCTGATATCTTTAACACCAGGAAGAAAATTAATATACACTCACAAGGTAAGGTTTGTGATCCTGCAACTGCTGTGAAGCCCAACCAAAGAAGAAAAAATCTCCTTTTAAAACAGTCAGTGCAACTGTGTATTGTTTTAGCATTGTGTGACAAGTGGTAAATTATCTTAGTACTTTTTTATGTCCGTTGCTGGGTGCAGGGAAGTCACATCCTCTGCATTATTCTTGATGTGAGGTACACTTTCTCAGCTATAGTAAGTGCATATCATCCATATCAAAGAACACAGTAGAATTCTATTTCCAGCAGGCTGCAACATGAAATACGGGAGCAAGGTCACCTATGGACGTTAAAAGAAGCAGGGGGAGGAAGTGGAACAGAGACCACTGCTAAGCCACATTCTAACACTGAAAACTGTTGTCTCCCTATTTGTCTTCTCATCTACATTGCTTTGCTTCCTTGTGGCTAGAATGTTTTTTTGAGGCATTTATAGCATAGTATACAGAAAAACACTCACTCCATGTATCTCAAAAATATTTCAGTGCACTAAAAATTTGGAGACACTTCTATATAATTTTATCATAATATTAACGTATAATTTGCATCAGCACAGTATTCAGTGAAAAGGTGCTATGAAAGAAAATTAAGCTAAACACCATGCTTTTTGTCTCCATTAGACAGCCCAAGAGGTCATAATTTAGGCAGTTCCCTAAATAAAAACACTGGGGGAAAGGAGGGAGGGAAGGGAGCGGGGAAGGAGAAGGGAACATTCATATGTACATTCCTAACCACACAATGCAGAGAATGGCCAGAAATAGCTACAGATACCAGCACCTCACAACTCACCTGTAGTTACTTGGGATCGACTTGCCCCTAATCCACAACAGGTGATGAATATCTCATTGCAGTTCCTTACTGAACATTATAAAAGAAATGTGAAACAGCACAGAAGGTTTCTCTGTATCCTCAGTGCATCACAGAATGCTGTTTGATGTCAATGCTGTTGCAGTATTAACTAGACTCCTACCACCATTAAGCTGGTCTAACGGTGCCCAGGCTCCGGAAGCCCAATTATTGGTGGTGTTTAATGGCCCCCTTTTAAAACATAGCCAGCTCACCAAATCTTTAACAGTACCTTGTGAAACGATCATCATGCCAGGAGCCATGTATATTCCTGCATGCCTAGGATGCAACGTGTGGCTATTGCATCTGTGTGTCCAGCTTTTGACAGCCCCTAGGGGAACAGGAGAGAATTCATATTTCTGTCTGGGAAATGCTCTCTCCTGAAAACAAGAAAAATGGCCTTTTCTTGCCCACCATCACCAGCAATTATACTCCTGCCTCTTTATTTGTCAGCACTAATAACGGCACTGTTGTGGCCCAGGAAAGAACAGAAAAGATGAGGACAGATGCACCACTAGTGTGCTGCAGACAGCTACTGAACTACTTCTAGTCCTTGTTAGTCAAATTTATGTGATCTACATGTCAGTGCCTAATGCGTCCCCATCTGACTGCAAGGGATCATAGCACATGCATACAGCAAAAATAAGGGAAAATTGCTGAGGCATCACAGTTGCTAGACTAATACTAGCAGCAAAAAAATAACTAAATGAAATTGAAAAATTACGTATTTAATAAGTGGTTAGATGGCTATAGTTATTTTGGGCCAGAATCTGAATTTGCCTCTTTCTGTCTGAGGTCATTAATTACACGAGTCAATCTGTTTATCTGAGCAGGATGATTTTCATTAAGTCCACTTTGTCAGTGGGAGTGAGGGGATTACGAACAATAGATGAGACAAAAGGATTCCTCCCGTCACCAGCTCCTTGAGGTGCCCTGGTAGAGTATTTCACAGACAACACACTACAGAGCAAGGCTGAAGGCAGCAGGTAACCACCCAGCTTTTATCCACTAAGCCTCTCCTGTTTCCTGTGCTATGGACCACGAAGCAATACTGATTTATGTTAAAAAGAACAAAAGCACAATCTAAGGACAGGGAGTTGCTATAAACACAAGAAACTCACACTTCTAAAGGCAAACTTACCCCGTTTCTGTTCTTCAGAATAAAAGGGCAATTCTCAGTTTGCTTCAGCCTCATAACAAGTGCTAACCCTTGTTCTGCTAAATAGGATCAAACCAGTATTGATCCTACCCTGAGAATAACATAGCCCAACATTAGATGTTTTACATATGTACCAAAATAAGTAGCAATAATGAAGTTGGAGTAGTAAGGTTGAGTCTTAAACAAGATTTGATTCATACCATGAAATCATCACAAGGGTTGGACCTCTTCATTACCTGAATGGAAGACTTCACAACAAGCCTCAGGAGCACTAGAGGTATTTCAACTTGAGACTGACATGATGGTCTGCTGTTTATTACTTGGGTGTCCTTTGGCACCAGAGGTGAGTTTCAGAAGGGCTTGCACACTTATCGCTGTTACCAGCCCTGTGGCAAGAGCATCCCTGCATCCCACCAATGCTCAGCCTACTTTTTGAAGAAGATGTGTTCACAACACTTACAGGAAGGAAGGAAGGAAAGAATGGAAATAATCACCCGTTGACTTCTAACCTGCATGACATTTACCTCAGGGTTGTGTGTTGCTGGCATAAAATGTGCTGTAGTTGCAGGGCAGGAGGACAGGGGGTGGCCAGTCAGCTTTTCCACCCATTTAGCTGTTCCCATCTTTCCCCTGTTCCTTCTCAAAGCAAGCTTTAAATGCCTAACTCTCTTTGTCTCATGTCCTTATAAATGAGTGTTGTGAACCTACAGCTTCTTCCAGTAGCTGCAGGCACGCAACTCCCTTAGCATGGGGTCTGGTGGGACCACTGGTAGAGGTAGACATGACTCAACCCTTCCTTGGAAAGTCTTACAGTGTGGGGAAGCTACCCCAGATGCAAACAATTGGGAGAAAAACTTCACCTGAAAAAACAGCAGGGTTTCCATTCCTTTCATCTACTGTACTTGCATTTTCATTGAGGAGAAGGTAGCTGGATTCATTTCTATGAATGCATTTCACCCGTTTCAGAGGCAGAGGTAAAAGATGCTAAGTGAGAGCAGGATCCAGAGGAAGGTGAACCTGCTCTCTGTCTTTACAGAACCTGCCTCAAAGTGAGGAAGATGTTGTGACTTACATGTATTTGCTGACCTGATCCACTTCATTCACTCTGCTCCATCATATAAGTGCATGCTGCGATTAACTGGCATGCTGCTGTAAAGAAAGATTTCTCCTCAAACCCATGAGAGAATGGGTCTAATTTTCAATATATTTCTGATCACCTACAATGCTACAAAGTTTACTGAAGTGGTTGGAGGGTTTAGTATCCTTTCATCCTGTAATTACATGTCGTGTCTCAACAATTATATTAAAGCTGGGGATGGAAGCTTCTCAGAAGACTTACTTAATAACTGAAATGTAAGACTCCCTTTATTCAGAAAATCTGCCTGTAAAGCTCATAAGAAAGGTCTTTCCTGCAAGATTTTCTATACTTCCTACTTGAAGACAGGCTGGAAATCTGAGAAGAGTCTTTCTGTTCCAGCTAAAGTGGATAGGTGCCAGGGTTTTAGGAGGCTGAGGGAGAGGCAAGGGAAGGAAAAGGGAGTTACACTGTTTGCTCAGAAATTCAGGTTCATCTCGAGTTTTCGGAAGAAGTTAGGATTCATTTTGTTTTGTCTGAAAAATTTCTGCGCTTTATTTTGTCTAAACCATCTGGGTGAAGCACAGCACGGGCTTGGCTTGCCTGAGAAGTCACATTGAATTAATAGGTCTATTCACAAAGCATAAGTTGAAGTCTGTTTGTAAATCTCCGGAAGAGCTAAACTGCTCCCTGCACCTCTTGCCAGGCATGGGAGAAGCTCTTCTGCACTGCACTTAAGACCAGCTCAGCCCATGTTATTTGAGATGTGCTTGCACTGGGCTTGACCTAAGTCCAAAGCTGAGCTCTGCTTCCAGAGTGGTCTTTGATCCAGGAACATCCATCAATATGAGCTTATTTTGATGTGGGGTGCTATATTTTCCAGACGAACAGACTTGGTTTCTCTGTGCTAGGGTTAAGACCACTGCAGTTCAGTTTTTAAGGTATTGAGATGGCCTTCATAACTGATAACAGTTTTGAAACTATGATCTGAAATTGGCTAGTTCTCAAATGGGAGAACACCTGAAAATCTTAAGCAGAAATTATGGTGTCAAAGGCAAAGAACCTGGCAAATCCCTTTGCTTTCACCTCTGAAGAGGGACACATGCGAGCATAGAGGAGTGGGCACAATGTGCTTAGTTGTATGTGATACAGGGTAAGATTTCACCAGAGGAATAGATGTGCAGCTACATGTGCAATTTGAGTAACTAAATAGATACATAAAGTCATAGAACAGTTCGGGTTGGATGTTCTAATCACAAGCAAAATAATCAGTCTGAATCATGGATAATGCTCAAAGATATTTCAGGTGCAAAACATAAGAAGGGACCTAAACTCCAGACAATTTCTAAACCAGCCATTTTTTCCCAACCAAACTTTGGATATAACTTTCCAATAGCAAGAAATGTAGGTTAAGGATATACAATGCCAACGAGCTCAGAACCACAATGTTTTTCCGCAGAGAAGGGTGCCATGATCACACAGGGTAAGGGGTGAACACTCAGGACATCTCCGCAAAGCTTCAACCCATATTATTTTGGACCAGAGGGCCCAACTGCAATCACTCAGAGGTATACAAGGGTTCAAATGCCAACTCTACAAATCAAAGTCACACCTGTCCCAATCCCAAAATGCAGCATCAGTAAGACAGCAGCAAAAACATCATTTGTAAGAAAAACGGTACAAGCTATCACATGTTAATTTGGCTTCAATGTGACTACGGTGTAAATGACACACAAAATGACTTCTACCAGCAATCCACTGTCACCCTTCTCCAAAACAGTGATGGGTGCTGCATTTTTCAGGTGCCTGCCTTGAAATCAGGTGCCTGCCTGCTCAATCCTCTAAATGGTTCCTCTCTCAAAACGAGATGTGTCTTATGCCTGACAACCATGACAAGGCTCTTTCAGTAGAGTAGCTCTGTTCTATACTGTGCTACCAAGAATAAACACCCTATGAGCGTAAGTGCCAAAAGAGAAAAATAAATCCCTCCCTTTCATTTTTTTCTTTCCTTGCAAGGCCAAACATGCTGTCTTTGGACAGATTTCAATCCTGCTTTAATTCATTAAAAAAGTGAAACAAAATCACCATTTACATCCTTGACAGCTGGCAGGTTTTATGTGTTCTTACTGCTCCTGCCAAGTCAAAAAAAGTTTTCATTCAGCTCTGTCATGGATCTTTGGAGTGCTGGAAGTGTGAGAGATGTCAGAATGTACTCATAACAATGACATACAATACCTGAAGGCAAGAACGTATTATGCTAATGTACTAGTGTAAAGGAAGTTACAATTCTCCTCTTTGCTTAAAAAAACCCCAACCCAAACCAATAAAAAATGCCACGACTTCAGAAAACATACCAGTCCCGAGAGAGAGATAGCATTTTCCTTTCTACAAAGCCATCTGACATATTTCAAGAGCTTTCTGTTCATCAGAATGCATTCCAGCATATACTGGGGGAGAGGGTGGGGAGCAGGGGATCGAAGGCAAAAATCTGGTGGTTTATTAGCTTCTCTTGATTCCTGTTGCTTCTGTGAGATGAGAAAGGTCTTACAGGTCAGGTGACATGGAGGAAGACACCCTCCCACCAGGCAGCAGGGCCCTGGACAAAAATACTTTTCACTCCTATGTGGTTCTATTTGCAATATGCCTCACAACAGGGCACCGAACAGGGACGTTACAGCGACTGTAAATCAAGAATAAACAGTGCCTTGCAACTACGTCAGCAGAAATCAGGAACAGAAATTATCTCCCACTTACATTTTCTGCAGCTCTCCTAGGTAAGACAATAACAGAAAGAAAGCCATTTCCAAATCAAAAGCACTCAAGTAGCAGAACTGAGGCGTGATGCAAACCACCAGCATTTTCTGCCACAATGCATGTAGACCACAGCCTAGATCACATTGCACAGAATATAGAACCTGAAGGCATACAATCCAGTCCAATGCATCCAAGCTGGATACACTCGATGTCTTTGCCAGAAATGGGTGGTACAGAAAAGCTTGGCAGCTGTTTGACCTCTGTGGCATTAGGTAACATTATCTAGATTACAGTCTAAAAAAAAAATCTTAGTTGCACTTGAATTTTGATGGGGACAAAGATAAATAAGAAATTGAACCTGCTGATACTGCATTTCCTTGTCTCACTGCCCACCCCAAGGAAATGCAAATGTAAGTTAAATCCACCCAAGCTCAAGTGTAAGAGGCAAAACCTTCCATTTCCACCCTGCACAGCTGTTTGCATCAGAGAAACCCTTTTGAAAATAAAAAAGAGAACCCCATGGTGTAATTACAACCCACAAGCACACCACTGCTATCACTTCCAGAGCCGGTTTTTTGAGAGGGAGCTGTTGCAGCTTTCAGAACTCAGGAAGGACAGATGCCAGATAATTATTCTTGGCTTTAAGAGAAAAGAGCTCATAGGCATAAGATGCTGTTTACTGCCTACAGTACATTTCAAAGAACAGCTATCTTGTCAATCATATGCTCTTTGTATTACTTGACTAGGTCATTTTAATTTTGCTGTGGTTAGTTCTTTTAAAATCAGTGTTACTCTATGATCAGCTACCCTTTATCTACGGTGGTGAGAATAGCTTGGGGTTGCGACTTAAAGACCGCAAATACGACTAGTTTTGGCTCTGAAACTTCGAGACCCATAGGCACAGTCTTTTCTTACAAAATGCAATCATTATGGCATGCATATAGCCCTGAGCTGTTTCACTTATTAAGCCAACAACTGCTTAAAATGGCAAGCTGCTCTTGGAAAAATCAACTTGCTGCTTTTTGCCTGTACAAGATCCCTTTTGATACACATAAATTTTTAGAAAATCTAAGCCTGGGGCAATTGTCTACCTCTGAGATATAGATACAGTTACAACAGGATAATAAGTAGATTCTCAGTTACACTTCTGTGCTCATCTTTACCCACAGTATTGTGGATGCAACAATGATCTGTTCTCCTCAAAAGTTACTTTAAAAACCCTCAAAACACACTAGTGGAAGTGTGGCATTGTGTGTGTAACTGGTGGGAGAGAGACCAAGAAAAACACTAGCCTGAAGGAGCAGTTACAGCACAACGTCTTTTACCAGGACTGGTTCTGGGAAGAATGGAAACATGGATGTCTAAGGTGTATGCACATCAAACCTCATCATCTTTTGGTCACTCCATTTTAGGAATGAACTTGTTGCCCCAGGGCTTAGTTCCCAGTACTCCAAGCAAAGTCCTCACACAAGTGCCCATGCCCATGCTGTGAAGCTGAGGGGATGAAAAGAAGCAGCTGGAAAAGCAAGGAAATTTATTTCTGCTTTTCCTTCCATTGCACTTGTGAAAGGTGTACATGGCAATAGGAGAATAACCAGGCCACAAATATGAACCTCGGTGAAAGGAAATCTGAAGCATCACTATGAATCGCTAACATTAATTCTTAATAAAATTAGATCTACTCCAAGCCAAGGCTCACCAAAGACCTTATGACTACGCTGTTGTGACTGAGGCGTTACTGTGCTCTTCGGGTAAGGAGCCTAGGGAGCTGTTCCTTTCTTTCAACAGAGTTGTAAAAGTGTGTTTTCAAAGAAGGAAAAGCAAAGGTGTAAAAATACGGTGGTGTAATGGTGCTGTTCCAGGATGTCGGCTTTGGGGCTCTGATCTAACAGAGTTAAGCGATCTGCCCATTGCTTTTTTTATGTTGAAAATAATTAAGAGGGCATATTTTGAATCTTAATATATATTTCCATCTCTTGCAAGGAAATAAATCTTGCAGTAAGTAAAATATTTCTTTTGATTACTTCTAGATTAAGTGATAGGCTGCAGATTTCTGTAGCCCTGTCAGGTTGTTATGGTGAAGTCCTATGTGGTCTATACAAATGAGCACCCAAGAAGTCTTTGTGTAGAGACAAAGCTCTGAATGCTGATCCATGAACACTAGGTTCACAAATTGCCTTGCCAGTGGCTCTGGTTGTAACAGCACATCACATCATTTCTGGAAAACAGCTCTGATAATAGTCATGCATTTCCTATTCCAAAACTGGCTTTCAGTTGCCCTTCCTCAGCAGGTTGCGGTGCATGCCAGGCTGTGGAGGCTCTGGAAGCTTTCAAGCTAAAGTGCACTTTCTGAAAGTAAGATTACTTCTATTACTGAGATGATGTGAAACTGTTTATTTTAATCTGTATCTTTTCAGATCATTTAATTATCATATTAGTTATTTTCCTAGCTTATATTCTAAGGGCACAATTGTGCGACTGAAGGAAAGATTGCCTCCTGCCAATTTCATTGCACAAACAGCCTGGAGCACTCTCTGTCTTAAATACGTATCCAGAAGCAAGCTGAATGTGTGTGGGAAGTGGAGATAGATAGACTTTGGAAACAAAAGGAGCTCTTACCCAAGTTCTCTTTTTAAGACTTTTGTTCACCCATTACCTTTTTCTAAAATATCCAGTGATCCTTGAAGACTGAAAAAAAGAAAGAGCACAGAGTTGTGTACTCTGCTCGATGGTGATCAAGTAAGCTCACATTTATTTCCAATCAATAAAAACTTGGTTTTGCTATATCAATGTAAAGATGAAAAATCACAACATCTTGTGATTGCACATCTGGGAAAGTTCTGCTTTTCCACATGAAATATAATGCAACCCTAGAATACTGGGACTGCCAAAAGGCGTATCACCACACCATATAAACGGTGCAGTTGCACCTATGGAACTTAAAGCCAGCAGAGTTATAGAAAACTTATATAATGATACAAAGAAATTAATAAACAGAATTGTTATCAAGCATGATTTTCCTTTTTTCATTTTTTTTTTTTTAGCATACTGTTCCAGAGTTGCTCTCACTTTGGATCAGGGAGTTAAAAATGCAATAGCACAAGAATTCCAAAATATTTCTAGAATGAAAAGAGCAACCTCTAGAAGATGCAATCCACTGCAGAACACCTCTATATGTCAAAATTATACTCTTCCTTTTCCTCCTTCCAAAGAAGAAACCACGTTGTTCCATGCGAGTAAGCATTTTGGTCACCATACAATTGCATTTTTCAAAACTGCATTTTCTAGGTGAAATATTCTTCTCACAAGATGTTTGATCAGTTCTCTCCCCTTTTCCTCTGCTGCTGCTATATCACACTGGCAGGAAAAGCATCTCCAGTGTGCTGGCAAAATCTGTGACCATCACATACGCTACTCAGAAAGCCCTGGAGGGTGTCAGACTGGTGAGCTCCATATTCCCAGCCAGATGTAGCACACAGGGTGTCACCACAACAGCTGGTGACTGTAAAGCACCTGCATGGAGGCTGCTGTGCCTTCCCCAGCAACCACAGCTGCAAAAGCATTGCTGTTTGCTGAGGTACAGAACTGTTCCTCAATCCAGCTGTGCTCCACTGAGCACTTCTTAATGAAATGAAGCACTGCTGATAGCACAGTGACACTAACATTGGCCAGCTGACAACTGAAAGTTGTCTCTACACACATGCATTATTGGACTCACTGTCCTTCCTTTGACCCTCAGCTCCTTCCTCTGACTTTGAATAATGAGTGTAAGTACTCCCAGCTATTTCAATATATTTTTCTCCTATTTTTCTTCTAGTGGAGAGGATATTCCTCCTTCATTGCTTATACTTAGATTTGCCTACCTTCTAAAGAAGTGAAGACATCTTGAGTCTGAATTCATCCATTGTGAAGGGATGAAATACTCAGTACTGCTCACCCTTCTCACAGTTTGCTGGAGGTTTGTCTTTCCAACAGCCAAATAAAACGTACCTGCTGAAAAGCCTGATTTTAAACTAGGACAGCCCACAAATTACTCTTACGTGGCTAGAAACATGTTCTCAGGGCTCATCCTCTTGGGAAAGAAAAGGGAGAAAAAAGCCTCACTGAGCACGGAATTCCCCAGGGCAATATGGCTGAGCTTATCTGGAGCTAAGTCACAGTCAGTGGTGTACTTCTGCCTTAGATTCATTCTTCCCTGTCAGTCTATGAGGATTATACTTCCCACAATTGTTTAGATGGTCACATCAAATATAACACAATTTGGGAACATGGGATGCTTGTTATTCCAGGACGATTTCTTAGGTACATCAGTAACATGTTTTTACATTCGACTAGATGTACCGGAATGGTTGGTGGCTACCTGAAGTTGATGGTGAGATAGCTCCTGTGCTCAGCTGAAGGAGAACCATGAGCAAAGGGAGCCATCCAGCAAAGGGCCAGAACAAGTCTCCAGCTACCCAAGCCAAAAGGGTTTGGGAGCACTGTGGCAAGAAAATCATATAGAATCATAAAATGTTTTGGGTTGGAGGGGACCTTAAAGACAATATAGTGCCAACCCCCTGCCACGGGCAGGGACACCTTCTACTAGACCAGGCTGCTCCAAGCCCTGTCCAGCCTGGCCTTGAACACTGCCAGGGATGGGGCACTTAAAATAATCGTTTATTCTTTGAAATTTAACTTGTTGCTCTTGTGCCTTTCTGGGGTTCCCACTTCCAGCAATGGAGAAAAATAGAATGGCAGTAGATTTGATTACGGGGCAAGGGAGGGAAGGGGAAGGGAAGATGTCTGCCACAAAGTGGCACACACTGTTATCCATATACAGCAGCAAAGTGCTCCTCCGTGTGTCTGCATGGGAAAAGTCTTAAATGCAAAGCCAGAAGCCACTGTGATAGACCAAGAAAAGTTCACTAAATAATTAGGGAGCAGACAGAAAGGAAAATTTTCTCCCCGAATGGGATATTATATGGCATGTTTCTGTCTGAAGAACAAAAGTGAATGAGAGAGAAACTGAAGAGATTACAGACATAAAATCAAAATGCTGTCAATTCTAGACTGAGTATAAAGGTTTTCATCAGTGTAGGGTCAAACTTGCACAGTGCCATGTACAATCAGACAAACAGGCAAAGCAACAGATAAAATTACATTGTAAGAAACAGAATCTTAATCACCTATTTTAAATGATGATAGCTCATTACATAACAATTTTTTAATAATGCTGCTTGGAGCACCTTCTCATCCCAAAGATTGCTGCATCGGAAAACCTCAGGCTCAGAATGGGAATGCCAGTGGTGGCTAAAAGGGAAGGATTTTTCTCTTCCTCAGTTTCACACCACGGAAAATGAACTAACGAACACAGAGAGCAAGGCAACAGCTTGCAAAAATGCAAAGTCAAGCTTACATGCCACCCACCTCTACACCAATCTTGTTTAGCCATCAACACCTCAGAAACAATTTCTTCTTCATTCACATTCCTCGACAGCAGCCTTTATTATATGGTGTACCACATCCTAACATTAATTAGCACTTCACTGGCAGGCTAAGTATCATTTTTCAAAAGGACTGCAATTAACAAAATAAAACAAATCCCTTTTTAGTTCTAGCAGCATTGCTTCTATCCCTCACTTCAAAGTGATGGTGTCAAATTGTTGCTTTCCTTTCGCAGCTTGCTGCAAACCAGCAACAATGGAAATATTTTCTAATGCGTGATAGTTCTTACTTGCCCATCACCTTTCACCTGAATATTTTTTAAAACACTTAGCAAATGCAAGGGGTGGGGAAGGATATTGATTTTCTTTGCTTTTTCTTCAGTTTATACGGGCAGTTGCAAGCAAAGAGGTGGTAACTCACTCGCCTCAGGTTATGGAGTGACTCATGAGTAGTCAGTAACAAAGCCTGGCTTTCTGGACTCCCTGATTATTCTTTTCGCAAAATAATCCAACAAATGCAATGATTTCACTTCAACTTGAAGTCTGGTAATGTGCCTTTCTTGGGGAGAAAAAACAGAAGGTGTTCTGTTTGTCTTGGGGAAGCATCCTGGTTTATTCTGTGTGTGGATACAGCATATCACCAGCCCATCCAGCCTTTGAGACCAATGCGTGTGACAAGGGCCTGAGTGCAGAGCCTGTGAATGACTCTCACATGGCCATCAGCTTGAAAGCTGTCTAGCAAACTCACAACTGGGAAACTGTAATACTACAGCAGTATTAGACTGCAACAGCTGGAAACCATACAGGTCTTAACGGCAATGAACAGAACATAATCAGATGAAACACTCTGTATTTCTGTGGTGTTTTGCAACATGATCTTTTTTCTGTGGAGAAAATCCTAATAGATGTGGCTTAAAAATTCATTTTCTTATTTTTTGAAACAAATTCAGTGGGGGAAAAAAAAAAAAGGAATTGCTCGACTTGAAGCTTTGTAGATAAAACCAGCTTAGATCTGTCATTAAAATACCATGGCTGGAAAGCGTCAACAAAACATAGAAATATTGACTGGCAATGGTAATCCAGCTCCCTTAGGGGCAGCCTGAGATCTTTATGGTGCCGTGGCCTCTAGGCAGGATTTTACGGCTGGATTGGCTCTTCTATCGATGGCATCAGCTTCCCCTCACCAGGGCTGTTGTAGGAAGCAGCAGGGAGGTCTGCTCCTATGGAGCCCCGTGACAGATTTGCTGGTGGGTTTTGATTTTGCTGGGTGGGCCTTTGCAGTTGATGTTATAGAAAAGGCAAACTTAGAAAAATGCAGTATTGCCTTTGGATGCAAATTTCTCTTTTGGGTAGATTTATTTATCGTAAAAAAAAAAGGAAAAAGAAGCCCTCTCCTCCCCCCAGGTGTCACTATAGGGTCAGCCCCTTCTTCCTGGGGGAGCTAACATGGCAGTGCCTTCAATGACTTCTCTTCACAAGCCAGTTAAAGGCCTTGAAAGAGACTTCTAGAATCACCCTAAATAACTTCAGAAAGGAAAAGCTCATTTGTTACATTCAGTTCAGCCTTATTTTGGGTGAAACATGGCAAAGCCACATGGCAACCAGCACTGTGAAGCCCACCCACATGGCAGCAGCTTTGCACCACCTCCTGATGCCAGCAAGATGTGTGCCACTGACAAGCACCGTTCCCTCGCTATTCAATACCCCCATGCTGTGAGACACTACAAGTCTTAGTGGTTTTTTAGCACCTTGTAAGAAGGGTGATGTTACATTTCTCTAGCAGATGGCACTGGTCTCTTGAGGAGATCTCATGCTACTACCCACCTGGGAAACTGTCCTGACTTTTGGGACCCAGACTCGTATGGCAGAGCTGGGATTTCATGAGCCCTGCCACACAAATGTCTTGGCTGTGCTTCTACACCAGAAAAAAAAGAAATAAAAAGTGTCTGGCAGAGCCATCACAAAGGCACTAAAAACTATACTGGAGGTATCTCCACTGCCACCATTATTCCTCTGAATAGACCAGAGTTTAGGGCAGGTCAAAAGAAAGCTGCTGATCTGGAAATAATGGTGCATGCATGAAAGACCCCACTGCTGTGCCTGTTTTCCTGTCTGCGCACCCCCTCCAGCCAGCACCACAAAGGAAACACAAAGATTAGCTAAAAATTATCATTATAGCTCCCTGGAGTAGCAATAACTGTAACCATAACGATAACCATAATGATAACAATAATAACAATAAACCAATAATTATTATTATTATTATGCTCAGGTCGTTAAAGACTGCAGTTTAGCATCAGAGAAGTGAACCACGCTCAAAGCCCTCCCATCCTGGAGCCTCTGCTAACATGAATCTTAGACCTCTAAATACATTTCAAGTCTGCTTGCAGCACTACACCTGTACTGTACTTTGAGACCTTCTCACCCATCAGCTAGGTTGCTTGCCAGGCTCAGGAAAATAAATCTGGAAAGTTTAGGCAAAGGTGTCTTAACGCTCCATCAGGGAAGCTTGGCATGTGTCTAGCCACAATTACAAAGACACAGCACTACAGTGTATGACCAGAGAATAACCAGACAAGTTACCATGGAAAAAAAAAAGCTTATTAGTCTATAAATATTGTTTCCAAGGGTATTTATAATCATGGCTGCTTTCCCTATGCATACAAAGAAACTTTAATAAGGCTTTCTGCTCCTTTTGTCTTTTTAAAGCCATGGTAACTTTGAAAAAGTGACTGAAGAGCCTGTTCAGAAGGTGCATCACCTACAAAACAAATACATCTCTTTCAAATGCAAAATCCTCATTATTGTTTTTGTGAGCATTATAATATGTGTTACCTTCTCAGATCCTGGGAGGACTCTGCCAGTATGACTATAAAAACAAAGACTTTTACTAGCGAAGTCACAGCGAAGTCACATGCAGTGATTATAGGTACACAAGCTTGGGGCATTCACTGCTTGCAATTGAATGTGGACTTCCCAAAACACTTGTGCTATTCCTAGCTGGCACCACGTTTCCCCCAGCATGATATTCTCCTCTCCACAAAATGCTGGATACTCTCAGTGGGCAAAAGAATGGGATGATACATTCAGGTAACCCTCTGCATCACCAAGGGTTTCAACGCACTGGGTCGGGGGACTCAGTGGTAGGATACAGCTTTTTTGGTGGCAAACAACATGGCTAAAACCATTCTTGGCAACTACTGGATTCCTGCTCTTGTTTCCTTTCAAAGCAACCCAAGGTACATCAGCCAACAAAACCAACCTAGCCTTATTTCTGTATTTAATGTATGTTTAACTTTCCATTACATTGGGAAAGGTATTAATTCAGTTACATCAAATTAACTTGTTGAACATTAACATTAAGCAAGCCCAGTAATTCCCAGTAATTCCGTCAAACCTAACATGTTAATAAGGATACAATTATACGTACTCCTTATGTCTGTGCCATTTTAAGTTAATTAGAACACAAGCCTTAACAGCTAGTGACGCTCCGTGCACTACAGCTGTCTCACTAAATCCAGTGCTTCTCTGAAACACATTCAAAAACATGGAGCCACGTTGTAGCAGGCAGATGAAATGAGAATGTAAAAGACAGTCCTACAACAGTTGTATTTTTATGAACATTTCCACCACTTTTACATTTAACTGTATTTTCTTTGATTACTACAGCTCAGATAATTCTTCCCCAACCCCACTTTTGGGGGGGGGGGGGGGGCAGCATTTATGCTGCCGAGAGCTTTATTCACTGTCACTGTTTCCTTTACACCACTGATTAGTCAGCCAGCCCCCCTCGTTGTGTGGGGTTTTCATGCGAGTGTGAGAAAGCAGGCATGGAGAAACCTAGGAAAATATGAATGCAAAACCACACAAAGACGTGCCAGGCACCGCCAAGGCCAGGTGCAGGCTCTGAAACTGTATGTAATTTACTTCCAAGTCATCTTAGCAAAAACTTGTGGTTAATATTGTCACTATTGTTTCAGCAGGCTCATTATGCTCTGGACTCAGGGCATTTGGTTTTTTTTAAGGTACATCCTAAGAGAGTCAAGTTCCACCTACTGAAGATATTCAGAAGAAAACATTTAGCTGTAAAATTTCACTGGGAACTAGAGGGCTGCTTATTAATAGGTACAATCTATAAGTTTCAGATCAGATCTTAAGTTCTTTAAGCAGAACCAAAGGACCTGTGTTATTCACTGCAGCTATCGGTGCACAGTTACCCTCATGGTGTCCTCATTAAGCTGCTGAAAAAGGAGATGATTTTCAGGTTTTTACCCTTTCCTCCTCCCTGTCTGAGATGGTTTTTCGGATCAGAGTTCACTGCCCACCCCTCTCCCCTGGCTGACCTTCCTCACGTGTTTCCTACCAGCCCTCCTCTCACCCATCCTTACTCTTTGTATCGCCCAAAGTCATCGGGACAAGGACTGCGCAAGCTGCAGCTCCCTGCCCTGCTAGTTGAGTTCTGGGACAAGCTTCGGTGCCCGTTTTGAATTCGTGGGGGGGAATTGTGCCCAGCCACCTGGAGCAGTTGCCAGTAGCAATCCCTTTTGTGCCCCCTCCCTCCCTTTTGCTCCAGCTGCTGGACCTGTTATTCCCCCTTTCTTTCCCCACCCAGGCATTCAGGGTCACAGCTGTTTGATCAGGTCATGGTCCCATTCTCTCCCAGTGCTGCCTCTGCAGAGTCAGTGTGATAAACTGCTGGTAGAGAGATCACATTCTTCCCTTTTAATTTCTTTTCCACCAACAGGAAACTCTCCTCTGTTCATCCAAGGGTGCAGCCATCAAAGCTGTGTGGTGGCTGCTGGATGGCTGGCAAGACACATGCAGGCTGCAACCAATACATCTCATATCCCTTTTCAATTAATTTCCCCCTCCTATTTACCCTGCAGGTGTACAGAAGGAAGAGCAGGCGAGCAGAGCCGCAGAGTACTGGTCACACTACTGCTTCTTCAATCATGTGGTGAATTATAAAAGCAGATCACTTTGATTTGCTGTGAGGAACCAGAAAACTTTTGGATGCCACTGCTGTATGATCTCATGCTGACAAACCACCTGTTAGTGGGCTGTAGCAGCCATAAATTGGTCCTGGGGATGCTTGGATAAAGAACTGTCTTCTCTGTTGTCCCAGGAGAGTGGATTTGTCTGTATAAACTATCTATTTACTCTCCAGAAATTGCCATTAAAATATTAGCTTAGCAATTTTTTCCATTAGTAATTTCTGAGTTTTCCTTGCTCCCATGTGCATGAAGATGTATGTACCTACATTTGTACACACTTCAGTCTGTTGGAAGAGGTGCAAGTGTATATAACACTGAAACATGTTATATATCTGTGTGTGTCTATATATCTAAACAGGAACTGTTAAGGTTCAGTGGACATTGCAATGGTAAAATGAATTCTTATTAAAAAGCCAACCAAACAAAAAAATCCAACCTGCATCAGAAATGGATAGCAAGGAACTTTTAAAGTCAGTTTTGTACCTGTTTATGATTCCAGTTGAATTCCTGTTTGTTTTTCATGGATAACATAAATTCTGAAATCTAACTTCCAGAGTTTTGAATTCGATACACTTTTAACAAAGTTATTAACAGATTCTATAGAGGATCAATGTTTTTATTGTTTTAAGTGCAAAAATGGACTTTGCCATAGTCTTTTCTGCTTTATTTTCAACTCTTTATGGGTCATTTTTTGGAAAAGAAGTATCGATAGTTTAACTTTTTATTTTTTCTCCCTTCTTTTCTCCCTTTTTCTCTTTTTTGCTATTACCTGTAGCAGAAAACCTAGTAGACTTGTACCATCTTTTTCCTTTTCCCACTCTGTACTTTCTCATCACTTCTTCAGGTTTTGAAAACCCAAAGAGTGGTGAAAAATGGGATTTTTCAAAAGCTAGCAAGCTGCAGAATGGCCCAAGAAAAAAGCAGAACCCCATCCTGCCCAACATTTTTCAATTCATAATGATAAGGAGCAAAGAGAATTGAAGACAAGTAGTAATGATAATGCTGCAGCTGCTAACGTAACTCACTCTCGAATATTGCCCAATAACTGCAGTGGTTCAGTGTTTCTGAGGAACATGTTGCTCCTCTTTTGTCAAACCATAATGCATGCGTGAAGAACTAAAATCTGGCTTTTGCAAAATAAGTGTGTTTCCCTGGAAAGGTTAAGAAATCTCCATGGTAAGACCATACGGTGCCTTTACAAAAACACAGGCCAAGAGGCAAGCCAGCCAGAAACAGGAACCCAAAGCGCCTTTCAGCTACCAGAAAGGTCTTGTGCTCTTAGAGCATACATGTTCCAGAGAAAAAGTACACCTGACCCCTTTCTAGCTTCACCAGCTTTGTCCTGGCTCCAGGGAGGACGTAGGGGGTTTTACAATATGGTAGAATGGGGAAACAATCAGAATATGTGTGACAGTGAGAGAAACGGAGCGAGAGGAATGGGCTTTTCTGGACTGCTGAAACATCTCCAGTTTGGTGCTCAAAATCAGGAGCCTCTTATTGCACCTCACCTCAAATCCAGCAGAAAACCTCTTCCTCAGACATGGGTCTTGTGCCAGTTTCAAGACAAATATTCCATTTTGTGTTGCTTTTGGATGGGAAGCCGATATTGGCCTAATCATGGAAACTGAGTCGCAGCTTTAAATTTGGAGAGGCAACTGGTTCTCCTGCAGGCTTATAAACGCTTTCAGCCCTTTGGATGAAAAGTGCTCACTCCTGTGTTACTATTAGTAAATGGTAACATGGTCTTTCTTTGAGAAAGACTGCTGGCTCTGAAGGACCAGCTAAACACTACTAGATACACAGCTGCTTCTTGAACACCCTTTAAATCACATTAAATAGCTAAAGAAAAGGTATTTTTACAAATGAGTCACGTGCCAAGTGGCATTTTCTTTCGAAACGAAGATGTGAGGTTTACGTACATGAAATGCATAGTTCCATGTGCCATACTTTCCCCAGTGCATTTGCAGGCAAAGTAACATGCTGGATGCCAAGACTACAGGTTCAACAGAAAATCCAGCTATCATTAATGCAGGTATCTATCTTTCAGTGGAAACAGTCTCCATCAACAGCTGACAGTCATGGCTTTTAGTATAATTCAGTGGCAGATAATACAAAGCAGTACTTTTACAACTGGACCATGGATGAAAAATGACACAGTCCAGGAACATGACAAGTAACAGGCCTGTGGGGGTGAAGTTCAGACTGGCTTTAACTGGAAAGCTTGTTTTGTCTCGAGCACATGTGTTTGCCAACTTCAAATGGCACTTACTATTTTTGGTAAAGTTGTTGCAAGCCCTCACACATGCTTCATCCAGCACCAGTTCAATAGTATATGATAATCATTTGGTATTAAATGCTGGCAACAGAACCAGAAGGTTTCCTTCATGCATCCTCCTACTACTGCCAAGGCAATCAAATTAATTCTGTTAACAGCCTGCCAACTCAACTAGCCCACTAAACTGTCCTGTCTTAAAAATGAAATCAAGACATTCATATCAAACCATGCCATTTCCCCACTGAGTGTGACGGCTGGAGCCCTGCCAGCCGGAACAAATG